>NC_142012.1:60490553-60570553 GCF_049901735.1 Notechis scutatus
TCCTTGATCCCGACACGGGGCGGGATCCCGGATGTCTTTCCAATCGCTGGTCTCGGCCAGGTTCCCCCCGGCGGCGCAACGTTTCCCAAGCTATGGAGGCCAAAGGGCATCTTTGCGCTGCTAATCGCCTGTCTTGCTAGCCCGGAGGTGGTGCCCGCTTCCCGGGCATAGACGGTTGGACGGCTTCCACTATACAGAATACAAAATAACAAGAGTTGGAAGGGACCTTGTGGGTCATCTAGACCAACCCCCTGCCCAAGCATTGAAGGGGGGGTTCCCCAATACCT
Organism: Notechis scutatus; assembly: GCF_049901735.1. NCBI lineage: Eukaryota > Metazoa > Chordata > Lepidosauria > Squamata > Elapidae > Notechis > Notechis scutatus. Next base: position 60,490,841 of record NC_142012.1, read on the forward strand.
GGGCAGGGCGATGTCCGCCGCCGCCCCTCCTAAACCCCCACCTGGGGTGCCTTCTTTCTGCCGCCGAGCTTGGGAGCCGGTGTTTGCCAAGGTGAAGCAAGCCGTGGTGTTCCTGGACCCGGCCTGCGCAGAAAGCCTCCACTGGACCTATGGTGGGTTGGAGGCGCTCTTGCAAGCTGGCGCCCTCAACGTCAAGGAGTTCTCCAGCTTTGAATCTGGGGAGGCTGAGCAACCCAAAGCCGTCTTCGTGGTCAGCACCGCCTTGAAAGGCCAGACCTTGGACATCATCCGGGACATCATGAGCCTCAGCTGCTTCCAGTACTGCGTGGTCTTCACCGGGGTCAGCCACGCGGTGCACTTGCAAGCGTACAACACGCCCCTCGGCGCCGAGGCCGAGAGCTCTGGCCCGGTGGTCTTCGAACAGTTTGAAGAGAAGCTTTGCCAGTGGATGGGCAACATGAACTACACTGCGGAGGTGCACCATGCTGCTTTGTTTCTGGCTCCCCTCTCGCCTCACCTTTTTGTGACGCCGGCCTTTGCAGCGCTTTTCCCTTTGATGGTGGAGGATTTGATGCACCTCAATAGGGCGCGACCTGAGAAGAAGAAAATCAGCCACTTGAGTGATGTGGATTTCTTCTCCCTGCCTTCCGAGTTGCAGCTTGCCATCCGGTCGCTGGTGTCAGATCTCAACAGCTTGTTGGAGTACCTTAGTGTTCGGGAGGAATGTTTCGCCGTTGGATCACTCAGCAAGATTATTGCAGGGGATCTGGCGAATTATTCCCAGGCCAAGCTCAGGAGGAAAAATGCACAAAATAAAGCTGCTATCATTTTTGTGGACCGGACATTAGATTTGACAGGTAAGAACCCGGATGTTGATTTAAAAGATATTGTGGTTAGCCAACAGCAGGTGCAGACGGCTGAGGAGAGCGAGGACTCAGATGAGGGGCCAGGACCATTAGGGAGTGGACTGCTGCCTTCAGAGGTTGTGCGAGCTGGCAGCAGCGATGAGGAGGTTCCCGAGGAGCCTGTGCCAAGTGCGCATGCGCGCAGGGCTGCTTGCAGGAAAGAGCAGCTGCAGCAGCATGGGAGACTGGGGAGTAAGGCTGCAAAGTAATGGGCCCTCCTTCAAGAAGATAATAGCCAGCTGTGAATCGGACCTTCTTTGCAGGAAGCAAAGATGGTTTGAAACTTGAGCCTCGTGGACATTGCAGTATCTTAGTTGGTATTTGAAGACTTGTGTTGTAAAATATTTCTAAGTAACCTTATCTGTTATTCTTGGCAGCCTCGCACAAATTTGGCTTATCAAAGTTAATTAGTTTGCAACAGCCTTTTAACCGGGGATTCGTAAGAATCATTAAAAGGTTTCTGTTCCGTTTGGTTTGTTTGTTTTATTGGAAAAGGGTTTAGGTCAGAACAGGTATTGTCAAACTGATGTAGGAATTATGGTATTTGGATATGATTTAGGATTTTTTTATTAAAAAGAAAGATTAGAATCATTTTGAAAGTATAGACATCATAAGATAAGATAATCTTGGTTGTCACTTTTTTCTGGCACACATTAAAAAATGAAATTCTGATGCTCGCTTTCAAAATATATTCATACCTATATATGCACATACACATACATATATCTATGTTAGACACACACACATATTAATCACAACCATTTAGAAAACTTAGCAGAAAAAAAAGTCTTGAGAGTTAACAAGGTTGACACTATATGTATAAAGCTATTACAGAATCTAGTGATTCTGTTTCGGAACAAAGAAAACCAGCCATGGAGAAGATGTGTAGCATCCCAGGCAATGCAGGTAGTCCTCAACTTATAACAGTTCATTCATATAGGTCAGTTGTCAAGCACCCAGATGTAAATCAGGTGACCATTGGGATGCTGCAAGGGTCATAAGTGTGAAAAATGGTCATAAGTTATTATTTTCAGTGTTGTTCTAATTTTGGTCACTAAATGAACTGTTGTAAGTCAAAGACTACCTGTACCGCAGGCTAACTCTGCCCTCTGCCAGGAGTTCAATCCTGACTCAAGATTGACTCAACCTTCCATCCTTCCAGTAAAATGAGGACCCAGATTGTTGGGGTAATATGCTGATTTGGTAAACTGCTTACAAAGTGCTGTAAAAGCACTACAAAGTGGTATATAAGTCTGTGCTATTGCTATTTTTAGAAGAAGTATGATTAAGGAGGCTGAAGATTAGTAAAACATGGACTAGAAATTCTCTTGCATGAATGAAGCCCATAAAGGCAGAAATGTTCTTTTTTTTTTTTACTTCAAAACCACTTTATTATTTTAAAGGCAACTAGAAGCACTTTCATAACTATTTCTTAAGCAAAATGAAGTCATATTTCCTTTAATGTGACAAGATAATTAGTATGTGGATTTTATTTTAAGAATATATTGAATTTCTGAACCAGTTGAGGTTTAATTAAAACATACATCACTTATGGATTCAGACAAAATTACAAAGCACAGAACTGGAAACATTCAAAAGCCCTAGAAAAAAACCCCAAAACCTAATTATAACAGGCCCTCCAACATTGAGCAGATAATTAAAAAGGTAAAGACCAAAACAAAATGTGTGTTACCATCAGTAAATATTTCATAGCAAGGATTTCAATCGTTTTTGTTCTTCCTTTTGCCCCATATATATGACATGACATTAGAGATAGATGGTGAGTATACCTTTCTAAAGTAGTGTCTAGGTCACTACCATTTATCACAATTATATTTTACCTATATTCTGAATAGAATAATGAATATTACATGATAATGGGAGCCACTTTGCTTCCCTCCCTCAAAACTAAGAAATTAGTTATATTCAATAGCAAAATCAGTACAAATAACTAAAGGGCTCCCAGTCATTCAAGTAATCAGCTTACTGGTGTTAATAAAACTTGCTCACTGTGACATAGATGAGTAGCATGTTAATCTGCTCAACAATGATTGTTAGAGTTTCCAGTCTCAGTACCATTTGTACCAATATAGTTAAAGCCAAAGCATGCAACATTTAGGGTGCTTCTTTCCAGTGCAAGGACATGATCCAAGAAGAGTTGATAAGGCAGAAAATATTCTTATGACGTCTGTTGTCAATAGCAGCTGAAACTTAAGACGTCAAGCTGGGCTAAAGAAAACACTCTGATTTCTGGCAGTTGTCAGCTGAACAGGTACTACAGGAGTACTTTGACAAGATCAGTTATCTTGGAACAGTACACATCAGTTGCTGTTACTTTCAGGGGTCTTCAAACTTGACAGCTTTAAGACTTGTGAACTTCAACTCCCAGAATTCCTCCTCCAAGTCATGTTAGCTCAGGAATTCTGGGAGTTGAAGTCCACAAGTCTTAAACTTGCCAAGTTTGAAGATGCTTGGTCTGTGGTAAAGGGCCTTCTATATCTATCTATCTATCTATCTATCTATCTATCTATCTATCTATCTATCTATCATCCATATCTATCCATATCTAATCTGTATTTCTCTCTATCTATCTATCTATCTATTATCCATCCATCCATCCATCCATATCTAATCTGTATTTCTCTCTCTCTATATACTCTCTATCTATCTATCTATCTATCTATCTATCTATCTATCTATCTATCTATCATCTATCTATCTATCTATCTATCTATCTATCTATCTATCTATCTATCCATCATCTATCTATCTATCTATCTATCTATCTATCTATCTATCTATCTATCTATCTATCTATCTCTATGTATCATATCTCTCTCATCTATGTTTACAGATAGATGAGAGATATGATATATAGATATAGAGACATAATCTCTCATCTGTCTCTCTCTCTCTCTCTCTCTCTCTCTATCTATCTATCTAATCTGTATCTATCTATCTATCTATCTATCTATCTATCTATCTATCTATCTATCTATCTATCTATCTATCTATCTATATCATCTCTCTATCTCTATCTAATCTATCTATCTCAGGGGTGGGCAAACATTTTGGCTCGGGGCCGCATTGACTTTTAAAATTTGACAGACGGGCCGGGTCAGCACAAGATTTTTGGGAATCGCCCCCACCCTTCCCCTCTTTTCCTCCTTCCCCTCCCTCGGAGGCCCCTGAGTCAGGAGTTGCTACCGCCGGCGCGGCTCCGCGCGGCTCCAGTCCCGCGTTGCCTCGGGAAGGGAAAGGCAAAAAGGAAGAGCCGCGGCGGTGCTTTGCAACAGCAGCAGCGGCTCCTGGTTTTGCCTTTCCCTTCCTGAGGCAACGAGACTGGAGCCGCGTGGAGCTGCGCCGGCGGTAGCAACTCCTGACAGCCCCAACCGGATACCTGAGCGGAGCCGGGCGGTGCGGCGGAGGCCGCTGAGCAGCAGGAAAAGGGAGCTGGGCCAGCCACAGACCAGCCTCCGTGCAACACGCCGCCGCCCGGCCCGGCGAGGAAAGCAGCGGGCATTCCCGGGCACGCAGCGGGGGTCTCTTTGGCCGGCCCGATTTTTTTCAGAGTGGAATATCATGCCTGGCGCCCGCGAGTTAAAAGCGAAGCCGAAAGTTGCTGGGAAGTTGCTCGGGTGCTGGGAGCAGGCTTTTAAAGTGCCGCCGAGCAGGACCGCCGAGCCGGGAAACGGGCACCAAGGCAGGGCAAGGCTCCAACAGCAGCGGCCTAGCTTTAGGTGGCTCCAAGCAGCCCGCCCGCCCGCCGGGTGGAACCTTTCCCGCTCCTCGGCGGGAAGACGCTCCAGCCTGCAAGCTTTGCCTTTGCAAAGTTTAAGCCTGGAAGCCCGGAAAAAAAGGGGGATCGGCGGGGACTCACCTTCGGAGAGGTCGCACTCGAAGGTGATTTCGAACTCCCAGCCGAGGCCTTTGCAAATTTCTTTTCTTTCCTACCCCTAGATCGCTCCGCACTGTTTTGCAGCTTTGGGGGCCACGCGGCACAGGGCAATACGCCACACCCAGCGATTTTTTTTCAGGGCGGGCGGATTGGACAGACCAATGGCAGTGATTTTTTTTCAGGGGCGGGCCGGATTGGACAGACCAATGGCAGTGATTTTTTTCAGGGGCGGGCCGCATTGGACAGACCAACGGGCCGGATGTGGCCCCGGGCCGTAGTTTGCCCACCCTGATCTATCTCTATCTCTCTATCATCTATCTAAAGAATCTGGAAAGAATTTAAAGCAGCAGTCTTCAAACTTGACAGTTTTAAGAATTGTGGACTTCAACTCCCAGAACTCCTCCTCCAGTCATGTTAGCTCAGGAATTCTAGGAGTTGAAGTCCATAACTCTTAAACTTGCCAAGTTTGAAGATGCTTGGTCTGTGGTAAAGGGCCTTCTATATCTATCTATCTATCTATCTATCTATCTATCTATCTATCTATCTATCTATCTATCTATCTATCTATCCATCCATCCATCCATATCTAATCTGTATTTCTCTCTCTATATATATATATTTAACTATCTATCTATCTATCTATCTATCTATCCATCCATCCATCCATCCATATCTAATCTGTATTTCTCTCTCTATATATATATATATATTTAACTCTATATCTATCTATCTATCTATCTATCTATCTATCTATCTATCTATCTATCTATCTATCTATCTATCTATCTATCTATCTCTATCTATGTATCATATCTCTCTCATCTATGTTTACAGATAGATGAGAGATATGATATATAGATATAGAGACATAATCTCTCATCTGTCTCTCTCTCTCTCTCTCTCTCTCTCTATCTATCTAATCTGTATCTATCTATCTATCTATCTATCTATCTATCTATCTATCTATCTATCTATCTATATCATCTCTCTATCTCTATCTAATCTATCTATCTCTATCTCTCTATCATCTATCTAAAGAATCTGAAAGAATTTAAAGCAGCAGTCTTCAAACTTGACAGTTTTAAGAATTGTGGACTTCAACTCCCAGAACTCCTCCTCCAGTCATGTTAGCTCAGGAATTCTAGGAGTTGAAGTCCATAAGTCTTAAACTTGCCAAGTTTGAAGACCTTTGCTTTATATCCAGAATCTCTTGTTTCAGAACGTTTCTAGTTTTCTGTATCCCACCAATCAGAAACATCCAGGTCTAGTGTTGAAGGCACCAGATTAGAAACTAGAAGACTATGAATGCGTCTTTAAGCAAGAAAGCTGTCTGCGTCCCTTTGAGCCAGTCACTCTCAGCCCAACCCACCTCACAGGGTTGTTACAGGGAAAATAGGAGGAAGGATTAGAGGTTGTCCTCAATTTACGACTACAATTGAGCCCAAAATTTATGTTGTTAAGTGAGACATTTGTTAAATGAGTTTTGCCCTCTTTTACAACTTTGCTTTCCACATTTGTTAAGGGAATCATTGTAATTATTAAATTCGCAGCGTGTTTGTCAAAGGAATCTGGTTTCCCCGTTGATTTTGCTTGTTAGATGGTCGGAAAAGGGGATGAGACATGGCAACTGTCGAAAATGTGAATTGGCTGTCAAGCCGCTTAATTTTGATCATGTGACTATGGGAATGCTGCAACGGTCATAAGTATGAAAAATGTTCCCAAGTCACTTTTTTTTCAGTGCAAAGTTCAGTGGTAACTTTGATTTGGTTCCCTTGGGTGCTTAGATCTGGCCCACGGGGCTGCCCTGGAAACAGCAAAGGACCAGCCCACAGTACCTCCGCCACTGAAAACAGAGCTCAAATGGACTGCGGGGAGCCCTCCTGACCTCCGTTTTCACTGGCAGAGGGTTGCAGGAGGCTGTCACGCCCCTGGTGGAGACGGACTCTGAGGCAGAGGAGAAACAGCCGACAGGGAGTGGAAGTGTGGCTCTGGAGGTTGTGGAGGAGGCTGGGGAAAGGCAGAGTCTGGCTGAGCAGTCAGAGGAGGACCCAGGCCCATCCCCTCTCCATCCTAGGGCACGCAGGGAGGAGAGGATAAGGGAGAGACGTAGTCTACTGGGGAGGAGAGGGCCTTGATCCTCTTCATAGGCTGCAGCTGTGACATCTGAATAAGAGGACGGACATGCGTACAGGCGAATGCTGGAAACAAAGCGTGGAAATATCTCTAGTTAATGATTCCTCTCTGAGCTTGGTGTCCTTCCCAGTGTGTGTTATCTGTGGACATCCTCCAACCCTTATCTTGCCTGGTTTGTGTTGCTTTTTCCCTTCTTGTAACTGTTTGTGTGGGAGTTATTTTGTCTCCCGTCAAGAATATTCAGAGCTTGGAAGCAAAGTGAAGGAATAAAAGGAGCGTCACTGGTTTTCTGTGACTGTGTTTGTTTTGTATCCCACCCTGGGTCATCACAGAGGCCAATGCAGCCGAAAATGGAGCCCGTTTTCGCTGGCAGAGTGCTTGGGCCACCACAGGTGCCCCCAACACAAATGATGTCAGCCGGGCCATGCACCCCGACTACACCCCCCCAGCCCCCCCCCAAGGTTAAACACAACCCTGATGCAGCCCTCAATGAAATCGAATTTGACACCCCTGCACTATAATATCACTTTCTCAATATGATTGTTAAAGCCATCCACCATGTCTGATACAAACTTAATTCCTCATAAAAGGCTAGATTCCAAAACTTTGAGATATAATTCAACATCGCATTAACATCTTTAATTTAATTTAAATGTTTTCCTATAGTTCCACACTGTAATACTGCATGCTACTCTTTAAAACCACATGACTGTCATGCTCCTGTCAGTGTCTGAATTCAAGGAGGAAGCCAGACAGCTGACAGGGAATGTGTTGGCTGTGGAGAGGCTGGGGACGGGCAAAGTCCAGCTGGGCAGAACAGGGGAGAGGTGGAACAAGGGAGAGGGAGTTCAGAGAAAGACCTAGTCCCACCTCCTCTTCATCCTAGGGCACGCAGGGAGGAACGGAGAAGACAGCAACATGGGTTGCGTGGCTTACGGGGGAGGAAAGGGCCCTGATTCTCTTCATTAGCCACATCTGGGAAGAAAGTTGATAAGAACTGAATGCTGAGGGCGGCAGCTGCTGGGAGCAAACGTGACTTTATCCTATGTTGTTGTTGCTTATCTGTGTTCCTGGCATCTTCCCAACCATGTGAGTTTTGCCGTGCCTTCACGTCTGGAATTCTTGGTCCTGCCCTGCCAAACTAATTACCTCAGTTTGGCTTGATTGGACTTTAAGTTACAGTTTGTGTTGACCATGTTTTGGACTTAATTTTCTGCAGTCAAAGGCTGTTCCTGGGAGAGTTTTTCTCCAGCCAGGTAACCTGGACATTGGGGGCAAAGTTGCAGCTATTAAAGGGACTCTTCTTGATTATCTGACTGTATTGCCTTTGTGCCACGCCCAGAGTCATCACAATGAGTAAACTTCTTACACTTAGCAAAGGAAATCAGATGTCCATCTTTTCAAATACATATTTTTGAAAGTCCAATGCATTCTAAATATAATTGTTGATGAATCAAAGTTACCCTCACATCTGTAAATACTATTTAAATCCTCTGGTGATGCATTAGCAGATATTTCTGTCAGAACTTTTAAGTTTTGATAATTTACTGCATTAGCAATTTTTGCAGTATTAGTCATGGTTTTTAATCCTCTTCTCAAACCAATAATTGAGCATGATAAAATGACCAGATCATTGTGCAGAAATGCCAAAATATGTCTCTTAGAGAGCTTAGGGAAATGAAACTCTTTTTAACAATTAACATGCCATATCACTGTAATTTTATAGACATTAAATCAAAATAGTGCGAGGAATTATCCTTCCTGCAATTGGATCATTTAGCTGGCCACAGGAATCACATCTGACTTTCATACCAGGATTACTATAAAATGTATACATCTATAGTAAAGATCTCTTGTCAGTGATAATTGCTGCCAGTTTCTTTCTTCCATAGATTTTCTCTGGAATGTACATGAAATGGAATTTTAAAGCCTTGGGTATATTTCTCTATCAAGTGATATCAAACTATTTGCTTGATCTTTCCTAAACCCAGCTTGTTCCCTTGGTAAAACATTGTTTTTGTCTAGATTAGGAGTTTGGCATGTAGAAAGTTAGCACCCATCCCTCTCCTAGAAGAAAGAAATCTTCTAGGAAATATTAAAAAGGCAGAATATTATATTTCCCTGGATGAGAAAAGGAGAAACAGGTTTTTAAAGACAAATAACAGCCCCCTGCCTCTAGCAAATATTTGGTGCTTATTGAGCAGGACTTGGCCAGCCTGTCTACAAGACAATTAGATCTTCAGCTCCACGGTGATGGGATTAAGACATGACCCTCCAGGACATAATAGGATTATCAGCAGAGCTGACAACCAAGCCCCTTGGTTGCATTACCCAGCAAGGTTCAACCAAACATACCTCAGACAACCTCAGCTATGACTGCTGCATAGCCCCCTGGATGTCTGACAACCAATAGAATACATTTCTTGCACAGGAACAGGAAGCTCAAGGGCAAGGCCCAAGAGAGGGTATAAATACTTCTCTCTCTCTCCCCCATGTGTTCAGCTGCCCAGGACCTAAAACCCTTGTGGTCCTGTCCATCAATAAACCATCTTTCCAAACAGCCTCCATGTTTCCAGTGTATTTCTCCTCACTTGGAACTGAACCAGATGGATATTTCTCCCAACAGGTAGCATAGTTGCATCTTTAAAAAGGGTATTATTGCCAGTAATTTTAATAAGCATTGTCAAGCCACTGTATCAAATGTAGTTTCCTTCATAAATTTTGATTCTCCTTCTCAGAAAATGCATTTATTCTGGAAACAGTGACATTAGAAAGAGATGATCTTGCTTTTGTTGCATTTCATGCTTTACTGAGGAAGTAAGTTTTAGTCATTGTTGTTTTTCAAGTGGTTTGAGAATCCCAATTCAATAAATCGTCTTTGGCAGCTGATCATCATCTTTTGCTTCCTTCTTTTGTATGATTTTGCATTTGCGTTTGTCTTTTGTGCTTCTTTTTTCTTTCCCATTCTTATGGCATGAACTAATTGCTTCCAGCGGTGGTTCTTTGGCAGCACTTAAAAACCTGAGAACAGATGTTCCCTTAGGTATGCTACTCATGAAGGTTAAAAGAGGAGAAGAATGTTGAAAATATTTAATCTCTTCAGGACCATACCAAGGAAAACATATGCTTATTGACATAATTCACCGACTGCTGCTGCTGCTGAAAACTTGATAAAGATTTTAATGAGAGCCTTACTTTATTTTTTTTTTTTTTCCTACTTTTTTTTCCCCCCCCCCCCCCCCCCCCCCCCCCTTTTTTCCCCCCCCCCCTCCTTTCCCTCCCCCCTCCCTCTTTTTTTTTTTTTCCCCTCCCCCCCCCCCCCCCCCCCCCCCCCCCCCCCCCCTCCAAAATTCCATCCCCCCCCCCCCCCCCCCCCCCCCCCCCCCCCTTCCCCCCCCCCGCCCGGAGGCTGAAAACGGGCACTTCCAGTATTTCCAGAAGGCCCGTTTTTCGCCCTCTCGAGGCTGCAGAGGCTTCTCTCGAGCCTCCGGGAGGGCGAAAACAACCTCAAATGGTCCAAAAATCAGCTGGGAGGTGCGCGCATGCACAGTGCGGGTAAGGGGGCGGGGATGTTGTGCGCGCATGCGCAAGGGGGACAGGGCGCATTGCATTGTGGGTGCCAGCACACACACACACGCACGCACGTTTTTGGCACACCACAACAAAAAGGTTCACCATCCCTGGATGTCAGTGTTGGTGTTCTTCTGTTTATAAGGGCTTCAGGTGTGGGTGTGTCAAGTGAGGGTCTTGTGATGGGGCAGGTGTGAGTCATCAGTTGAGAGTCTTGTGATGGGTTCTGTGATAGAGAGGTGACATCCAGTCAGGGTCATTGGGAGGTGAACGCTCGTGACTTCATCGAAGCCCGGCACTCCACAAGCAATTCCATCAACAGACAAGACACTTTGACCTACAACCAGCCTACGAATCCCTCAGAAACCGAATTAACCACACAGCCAACCAGAGACTGCACCAACCCTCAACCAACCCACGGAACCCCCCAACAACAGCAGTTCATCTCCCAATGACCCTGACTGGATATAGCCTTTCTATCACAGGACTCGTCACAAGACTCTCACAGCCAGAGGTGGGTATTCAGCAGGTTCTGACCAGTTCTGGAGAACCGGTAGCGGAAATTTTGAGTTGTTTGGAGAACTGGCAAATACTACCTCTTGACTGCCCCATCTATTCTCCGCCTCCCGAGTCCCAGCTGATTGGCTGGGTTTTCTTTGGTTGCCCTGCACAGGAGAACGGAGCTGGAAAGCAGGTTAGTGGGGTGGGGAGGGAATGGGATTTTGCAGAAACCTTCCCCTGTCACACCCACCAAACCACACCCACCAAGCCATGCCACACCCACCAAGCCACACTACGCCCACCAAGCCACTCCCACATAATCAGTATTAAAAAAAAAAATGAATACCACCACTGCTGACAGCTGACCCATCACAAGATCTTTATTTAACACACCCACACCTGAAGGCCTTATAAACAGAAGAACACTGACATCTCCCAAACTCTGCTGATGATGTTACCTGGCTTGGTAATGAAACGTTTGGAAACCAACCCACAAGCTCAAAGAACAAACCTTCACCTTCTTCCAACCCCCAAGCTACAGATATTTGCCGAGATTGCAAAGATTTTAATTTTGTTCGGGGCAGGTTGGGATTTCTTGACTATCAAGACAACCGTGGGCCTACATCAACTTATATTTGGATCTAAACATTTATTCGATTCCTGCTAGCTAGACTCTAGATGGCATATGCAGTTAATATCAAGTACAAAAAAAAAAAACACCCCTCCCCACAAAACTATTAACTATTAAATATGAATATCCATTATCTAATTCATAAAATCCATTACCTTCATCAATAAATGAAACAGGCAGAAGAAGATCCCATTTCTATGGTCTGTTCAGGCCGTGCAGCTCCAATCTCTGATACTGTGAAAGTAAATCTGGCCTTGGGGTGGGTGAAGATGAAGAAACAGTAATTCAGGCCCGAAAAAGTAGAAAGCTTAAAAAAAAATTAAAATAATCCCATTTTCTTGGGACGTAAGGTGGAACAAAGAGAAGTTGTGCCAGGCTTTCAAAATTCTTTTATTCCTTCCTTTGAGATTTATTGTTTTATTTATTTTTTCTTATTTTCTGTTACACTGCAATTGTTTTTAAAAAGCTATTTAAAAAAAAAAAAGAATTTCCTTTGCAATCAGTTGAGATCAGATTATTATTAGGAAATATTTCACTACACTAGAGAGATACCTGACTACTTTTCTTTTTTCTTTTTTAAACTTTATTGAATTTTTATTACATTAAAAACATAAAAAATATATCACTCAATAACAGCTATTTGTTGTGCTTATCATATAACCATCATTTGTGCAATATTTACAGATATTAATTTGTGCACAATTATATTCTTATTCTATCTATATTCTATATTTAACCATTACCTATCCTTAATCTGTCTCCGATCTATGCAGCTATACCATTGTTCCCATACCTTATAAAATATTGAAGCTTCCTTATCTTTTAAACTCAGCGTTAGTTTATCCATTTCAGCACAATTCATAACTTTTTGTATTAAAAAAAATACGTAAAAAGCACAAAATACTTATTATTACACATATTGACTGCTGCTAGGATTGCCTTTGGCCAATGTTGGAAACAGCCATATATACCTGTAGAGGAACTGGTTACCTGACTACTTTTCATCGGGGTGGTTTTACTTTATTTTTTTCAGGAGCCGTTGGGCATCACGGTGACAACTTAGCAGAGAAGATTCTATCCATACTTCCCAAGTTACCAGGTCATACATGTGATGTGATGGTCAATATGATGGAGCTCACAAGCCTGCACGCTAATGAGACAAGTTGCAATATTATAGCCCCCGGCTGCTTGGCACAACCAACGTAAGTACATCTGTTGGAAATGTGGAGTGGGGTCGGGAATGGAGGAGATGGGATGGTTTTTGAGCAGATAGTAATCAGAACTTAACCTTGATTCACAATTCTTTTATTGCAGAAATAAGTTTTATATGCATTTATATATTATTGTAGAAATAAGTTTTATATGCAGATCCCCTTGCTAATTGAAAACTTGCATGCATGCCTCTGCATTGTGGTTCTGACTACTTTATACATTGGTTTGCTAAAGATTTCTTGTTTCTCGTGGATCAAGTATGGGATAGATCACATAATAATTTGAACATTGCTGTCTATCATAATCTTCATCTAACGACCACATAATCCCTTGCAGGGTGGTGTCTGGGCAACTGAATGGAACTAGCAGAGTATTTTAATGGCCGGATGCCCTTCCTATCACCAGTGGGGAGTTTTGTTCAGCAGATATATTCTCAGTGTGCCCAGGGAGAGAAATATCTGCTTCTACCTAGGATCGAACTCATAGCCTCCTGATTGTGAGGCAAGAGGCCTAGACCTCTAGACCTTCGTACCACTCCTTGAACATTGCTGTCTGTGCTGTGTGAAATAGTTGTTAAAATGCTACAAACAATCCCAAAGTAGGCGTAATTCATGATAGCTGTTCATATTTCTCCCTTGTTCTGCTAACCTTCGGCCTTACCTCCCCATAAGGAGGAGTTTAACTCTTTACTTATTTGTGTAGAACGTAAGCAATTTACCACTCCAGCATACAAGGTTCCATAGTTCTGTTCTAAATAGGCTTGGAAGAATCCTACAGCTGGAATCTGGAGTAGCAGTTGCAGGCTAGCATAAACAGTAAACAGTAAACAGTGTTTAACTAAACGCTTCAGTTGTCTGATGCATAACAGTAGTTCAGAGATGCATTGAGTTCTGAAATCAGGCTCACTCTGATGCTTTTTGCTTTTCTTTATTCAAAGAGAAAGGTTGCAAGAAGAGCAACCTCAGCCAAATGCAAGCGTATCCGATGAGATGAATCTGTGAGAACAGTGTCTGTGCAGACCGGCTGGAATAATTGATCTCATCTCCAGTGCCTTTCTAATAACTGTATCAGAGTTTGAATGATAGCACTTAGCAATAGCACTTAGACTTATATACTGCTTCAGTGGTTTACAGCCCTTTCTAAGCAATTTACAGAGTCAACCTTTTGCCCCCAACAATCTGGGTCCTCGTTTTACCCACCTTGGAAGGATAGAAGGCTGAGTCAACCTTGAGCCAGTCAGGATCGAACTGTTGGCAGTCAAGAGAATTAGCCTGCAACACTGCATTCTAACCACTGCGCCACTAAGGCTCTGTAATGATGGTGAATAATTTGGTCTGCTTCCTGGGACAATCTTTATTTTAATGCTAGATTCTCAAATGCTGTGTCCTCAAGAAGTCATATCAAACATAAGGCTGGTTTTGATTGGCGGTGCCTTTGCACCTATGACAGGGGTGTCAAACTCAAGGCACGGAGGCCGGATCCCGCGCCTTTAGGGTGCTTATATCTGGCCCATGGGGCTGCCCTGGAAATAGCAAAGGACCACCCCCGGGGTGCCCTGGAAATAGCGAAGGACGCTACCCTTGGTAGAGTTGGACTCTGAGGGAGAGGAGGAACAGCCGACAGGGAGTGGAGGTGTGGCTCCGGACGTTATGGAGGAGGCTGGGGAAGGGCAGAGGCCGGCTGGGCAGTCAGAGGAAGACCCAGGACCATCCCCTCTGCATCCTAGGGCATGCAGGGAGGAACGGAGAAGGAAACAACTTGGTTTACGAGAGAGGAAGCGGCCATGATCCTCCTCATTGGTTGCAGCTGGGGAAACGAGTATATAAGAGAGACGGTTAAAACACAGGTTGCCATAAGCAAGCGTGTTTTATTTTGGTCTGAGGTTATCTTGGTTGGTGTCCTTCCAACAGACTGTGCCTTATTATCTCCTTGAATTTGGTAAATACTTCTCCTGTTCCTTTGTGGACATTTCGTCATTGTAGTTTGTTTGGTTTTTTATTTCACCTCTATCTGCTATCATTAAGTTCGGACTGTATTGCTTTCTTTTGAAGACTATTTTTGAATACGTTTTATCTCCAACTGAGTATTATTGAACAGTGGGGCCAAGTTGGAGGCAATAAAGGACATTTATTTATGTTTTGGATTTTGTGTTACACTCTGAGTCATCATACTGGGGTGGGGAGCTCCATTTTTGTTGGCAGAGGGTTGCAGGAGTCTGTCCCAGCTGAAAATGGAGCTCGGGAGTTGTGCCACCAACACAAGTGACATCATGCTGGCCATGCCCCCCCTTTGCCAGCCCCCCCCCCGACTCCCCCGAGGTCAAACCCTGATGCAGCCCTCAATGAAATCAAGTTTGACAACCCTGATCTATGACAAGATTGTCCAGTATCGTGATACAGAATTTGGCAGCTTCTGTTTCCCCCAAGAGAGGAAAATGCAGATAGGGAGTAGCTGAATTGCCTTAAAATCGTAACAGAGGCAAGTGAAGTAGAAAGTTGCTCCAGTCAAGAGAAAAGCCGATGTCGAAAAACGGGCGAGAAAAAGAAAGGGAAGGAAAAATGGCTCTGAAGAAGCAGCAGGCCGAGGAAACAAGAGCCAAGGAAAGGGCTTTGAAGGAGGAGCAGTCTTTTCTCACCAGATATCCTTCTGATGTGTCACACTATATAATGCCTATAATTTTTAGTCAGTGAATATCCTGGCTGCAGTTGATGTGACTTGTAGCTCAACTTGTGTGAAATCTACTAAGTTGGGTATGATCATTAACAAAAAAGATGGCACTGGTAGAAAAACTAAAGAAATCCAAAATAGTAAAGAAGACAGAGAATAGGTAGGGATTCATAAGACCAGCAAATTAAAGTTTAAAGTTCAGGTATTAATTTGAAATTACTTGCTGAATGCTTAGTTGCAATCGCCTGATTACGTAGGATTGTTAAAATGGACCTGAAATTTAAACATGAATACTACTTTGCCTCAATGAGCAGCCTTCTCTTAATGCCTTCATTTCGACAATTTTATTACATATTACAAAGCGTATAGTAAAAACATTAACAATCGAAACAAATGGTTGAGTCAAAAGAGAATAGGGGTAGAAGTGTGAAAAAGTATTTTTAAAAAGGAAAGAAAAACACAAATATATACAAAGAATGACTTCCAGATTCTTCCAAGGATACAGAGAATACTGAAAGATTATAATAAAATTTCCATTTCCCCCAAAAGAAATTAAAAAAAATTCCTCTTTTTAAATTTTAACAACAATAAACATATGTCAACATTTGATTTTTCTCCCATCTCCTACCAAAAGCTTCCAATTACAGATGAATTTCTTCAGTGATTTTTCTCTCACGAGGGCCACTAACTTAGCTACCATTTCCAGTTCTGTCATCTTTATTAACCATTCTTCTATTATGGATATCATAGGATTTTCCCAAAACATAGCATATTGAAGTTCTGCTGCTTTTATCATATATAACAATAAAACACCATGTGATTTCCCCCCCCCCCCCACTGTTTTATCCATTAATCCTAAAAAAAAAGTTTCCAGTCTAAATTGTACATTATTTTTTTTAAAAAAAAATTGAATTATATTATTAGTTTCCCTCCAGTATTGTTTTTAGCCCTTTTCCAAGTTCATCAAAAGTGATAAAAGGTTACCATTTGAGTGTTGCATTTCCAACTACTATTTGCGGATCCTTTACCTATTTTAACCAATTTAGGATAAATACAATTATACACCATTTTAGAATAGAGTGGAATGGAATGGAATAGAAGCTAAACAGATGACTGTTAAGTGAATACTACATATAGAGAGGATCCAGGATGCAATTTATTGTAAAATAAATGATGACATGGCATAATATGTCAGTGGTTGCTATTCATCTGAGGTTGTATTTGCCTACTTTTAGGAACTGCTAAGGACCAGATGATTTTTACTATGTCCTGATATGTTAAACTATAACGTACTTTCCCCCGCCCCCCACATGACTGTAGCTGATAAGAGTCACTTCTTTTCTATAGTTTATTACATTTTAACTTTAAAAAAAATGGGAATTAAAAAAAAAAACATCTGGAATTACTTACATAGATTAAAAAAAAAATAAGTGGGATGAATATTTATGACTAGAATAATGATATAAACCAGAATCTTTCTTTAAACCCAGAAAAGTGCTGAGTGTTTTCAAAGATCTTGTACTTTTAAGATAATCAAGTAACAAATAAGACAAGAATATTGTTACATTTCTAATAGTAGTTTGAATTACTGTCTCACTGTTCTGCAAGCAGACTCCGTTTGTTTTCAAAACTATTTTAAAATGCCTTTTTCTTTAGATAGAACTGTTTATAACCTTGGCTTCAATAAACAGTGTTGTTTGTAGGTGTTCTAGCTACTAATTCGGTAGCTATGAAAGAGTATGATGGTAGCAACATTGAGAGGGGAGTGATGGCTCAGTGGTTAAAGACTCTGAGCTTGTCAGCTGGAGTGTTGATAGGCCAGGTTCGAGACCCAAGGCCCATGCATTGGGGTGAGCCCCCATTCCTTCCCTCTAGCACAGCGGTGTCAAACTCAATTTCATTGAGGGCCGCATCAGGGTTGTGTTTCACCTCGAGGGGCCTGGATGGGTGTGGTCAGCTCAATGTCACTCGTGTCGGGGGTGCCTGCGTTGCTACCAGCACTCT
Organism: Notechis scutatus; assembly: GCF_049901735.1. NCBI lineage: Eukaryota > Metazoa > Chordata > Lepidosauria > Squamata > Elapidae > Notechis > Notechis scutatus. Next base: position 60,508,362 of record NC_142012.1, read on the forward strand.
GCCAGCGAAAATGGGCTCCTGAGCCCCGTTTTCTGCTGTAATGGCTTCCTGCATCCCTCTATCAGCGAAAACAGAGCTTGGGAGGATCGCATGCGGCCCTCGCAAGCTCCATTTTCGCTGGCAGAGGCACCATGGGCCGGTCCTTCACTGTTTCCAGGTCGGCCCCACGGGCCAGATCTAAGTACCCCATGGGCTGGATCTGGCCCCCGGGCCTTGAGTTTGACACCCCTGCTCTAGCTGTTTGCAAGTAGATTAATAGGTACCCTTTCGGTGGGAAGGTAACAGCATCCTATGCACCTTTAGTATATAGCCATGCTGACCACATGTCTGTGGAAATTGTCTTTGGATAACACTGGCTCCCTTGGCCAAGAAACGGAGATGAGCAACATATCCTAAAGCAGGGGTGGGATTCTACAGGTTCGCACCTACTCGGTAGAACCGGTTGTTAACATTCTAAGCAGTTCGGAGAACCGGTTGTTAGAAGAAATTACTGGCCTAATCCTGTAAGGAAGGCAGGAAGGAAACATTCTGGTGTTGCTTACAGAAACTGCCTCTCCGCTAACCCTTATTACATTCTTGGCAGGACTAGATTTCCTGTCTCTGGAACTTCTCTGGAGTTTTTTTTCCCTTCCTTTGCTGGTACTTCGCTTGTGTGGAGTGACCATTCAAAGTTACAATGGCACTGAAAAAAGTGACTCATGACCCTTTTTCACACTTACGATTATTGTAGCATCCCCACAGTCATGAGAGGCCAGGTGAGGAGATGCGTGCCTCGATGTGAGTGATGTTGAGTTGGCCACACCCAGCCAGTCACATTACCACCAAGCCATGCCCGCCAACTAAGCCACACCCACAGAACCGGTTGTTAAAAAATTGAATCCCACCCCTTTCCTAAAGTTGGACATGACTGACAGGGAAACTGTTACCTTTAACAATATTGACAATATATCTTACATGGCAGTCTCCTCCAAAATACTAATGTGTCAAAATGTGGAAGATCAGGCTAAATCAAAAACAAACAAACCATATTACTGTTCAACATTGTTCATGCCCTTCTCCTGAACTTAGCTATTGTTCTCTTTGCTTTGTTTGTGAATCCTGTACTCCATTGTTCACAGATGGTCCACATGTGGTGCCCTATAAAGTTAGTGAACTCCCAAGTCTAACTCAACATGGTTTGGGAAAGAATGGATTGCAACACTCAATCGTTTGGAGCGAAGTTCTGTTCTTGTGATGACCCGGGGCATGGCACAAAGGCAACACAGTCAGATAAGCAAGAAGAGTCCCTTTATTAGCTCCAACTTTGCCCCCAATATCCAGGTTACCTTCTGACTGGAGAAAAACTCTCCCAGGAACAGCCTTTGACTGCAAAAAATTAAGTCCAAAACATGGTCAACACAAACGGTAACTTAAAGTCCAGTCAAGCCAAACTGAGCTAATTAGTTTGGCAGGGCAGGACCAAGAATTCCAGACATGAAAGCACGGCAAAACTCACACAGTTGGGAAGATGCCAGGAACACAGATAAGCAACAACAACATAGGATAAAGTCACGTTTGCTCCCAGCAGCTGCCACACTCAGCATTCAGTTCTTATCAACTTTCTTCCCAGCTGTGGCTAATGAAGGGAATCAGGGCCCTTTCCTCCCCCGTAAGCCACGCAACCCACGTTGCTCTCTTCTCTGTTCCTCCCTGTGTGCCCTAGGATGAAGAGGGGGCGGGCCTGGGTCTTCCTCTGAACTCTGTCTCCTTTGTTCTACATCTCCTCTGCTCTGCCCAGCCAGACTTTGCCCTTCCCCAGCCTCCTCCACAGCCAACGGAGCCACCCTCCCACTCCCTGTCAGCTGTTCAGCTTCCTCCTCGGATTCAGACTCCGACAGTTCTTCAGTCTTAACAGTTACTTGCATGTACTTTTTGTGCAATAATCATCCCAGGCAATACAAAGGCCAGGTCTACTTTTACTGTTAGAATCTTGTCCTATGTTTTCAGGTGTTAAGTTCTAGCTCTTCTGCTGCTACTTTAGCCAACTTGAATCTCCTCACGCATTACGCATTACCAACAAACAAGGAAAATATTAAGAGAAACGCAACACACAGGCAGGCTCTACTACAACTTGCAGACTACACCTGGGATAGAGAGCTACTCACCTCCACACTCTTGCTTGTTCTTTTTATCCATCCATTATATTTGCCTGACAATACAGTATTGGACTGCTTTACATAACATCTCTCCTTCCTTTTAACTCTTCTTCCTCCTGTATATGAGGAACAAAGGAATATCCTGCACAGAATATAAAGAGGCCGAGTGTTGCTCCCAGATGGAGAGCAAATGGTGTGTTCTTTGGGGAATGGTGCCATCTACAGAGAACAACAACACCCTGCAAATAAAGAAAACTAGCTGATACAGATAGTCCTTGACTTATGACTGCAATTGAGCCCAAAATATCTGTTGTTAAGTGAGGCATTTGGGAAACGCGGCCTTTCTTGCCTCAGTTGTTAAGTGAATCACTGCAGTGGATAAGTTAGTAACCTGGTTGTTAAGTGAATCTGGCTTCCCCATTGACTTTGCTTGTCAGAAGGTTTCAAAAGCCTTGGGACATTACCGTGGGGCACAGCGATGGTTATAAATAGGAACCGGTTGCCAAGCATCTGAATTTTGATCACGTGACCATGGGGATGCTGGAAAGGTCATAAGCATGAAAAACGTCATAAGTCACTTTTTCCAGGGACTTTGAACGGTCACTAAACGAACAGTTGCCTGTTCTCAACTTTTTGGCGTTGCAAACCTAAAAGTCAGATTTTCCTTAATGGTTATTATGCCTTCTGGCAGTTGGGTTGAACACAAGTCCGGTATGTTTAAGTAGATTCTCAGTCATCCAGGACTCAGGGGTCGCCAACCTTTTGGAACTCGGGGACCACCAAACTCATAATTTCAAATCCTGCAGACCACTAATATGAATTTTAACTGACAGTGGCTTGCTGACATTGATGGGAAAGTCTCTCCCATATTCCAGAGCTGCAGTAGTCACAGGACTGGCCCTTTGATTTTTGAGCAGCTGAGTTGTTTCACACATTCCACAGCTAAGTATATAAATGGCTTGTTATCACAGATGCTAAAGTATGTCTTAAAATTACACGTGGTGCCCTAAATCTAGAAGATATCTTGTAACTATTTAACTGAATTGTGCATATGAGTGGGTATTTGTTTTAAGTCCGTGTTAAATAGTCTTCGGAGAGGTTGTCATTTGCTACAAACCTTGCATAAGATGTTGGACTGCAGGAAATGCTTGCTACAAGTTTAAGATATGTGTTTCCTTTTGTGGGTTTACCAACTTAAAGTAGTACTTTGAACATTGGTTGACCACAGCCGGCAGAGCTATGTCCCTTGTAGACAACTCTTAACATCTTGTCACAATTAGGAACTTACTCAGAAGTTGACATCTGTCATTTATAAGCATATCTTTAGAATAGAATAGAATAGAATTCTTTATTGGCCAAGTGTGATTGGACACACAAGGAATTTGTCTTGGTGCAAATACTCTCAGTATGCGTTAAAAAAAAGATACATTCGTCAAGAATCATCAGGTACAACACTTAATGATAGTCATAGGGGACAATAAGCGATCAAATCATACTAGGAAACAGTCAATATAAATCGTAAGGATACAAGCAACAAAGTTACAGTCATACAGTCACAAGTGGGAGGGAAGGGGTGATAAGGAGTGATGAGAAGATTAATAGTAATAGTAGTGCAGACTTTTTAAATAGTTGGATAGCATTGAGGGAATTATTTGTTTAGCAGAGTGATGGAGTTCAGGGAAAAACTGTCCTTGTGTCTAGTTGTTCTGGTGCACAGTGCTCTATGGCATCGTTTTGAGGGAAGGAGTTGAAACAGTTTTATGTCTGGGATGTGAGGGGTCTGTAAATATTTTCACAGCCCTCTTTTTGACTCATTAAGGTGTATTTTTGTTATATATCGGCTCACTAGTTTGACAAAAAGCAAATGATTTAGACCAGAGCTTTGCTGGCTGAGGAATTCTGGGAGTTGAAGTCCACAAGTCTTAAAGTTGCCAAGGTTGGACACCCCTGATTTAGACAGTAATTTGCCATTTCCCTTGCCCCATAGATTACTATGGGAAATGCTTCCTTGTCTTCTTCTGAATGCAATGAAAAACAGTGATTCTTTCTGGAAGCTAGAAGAGATCATTCCTGTAGTTGTTTTGTGTTTTTGATGTTTGATGCGAACCTCAACTCTTAAGGAAGCATCCGTCCTTCCTGTTTGCAGCTTCACACTAAATATGAATTATCTGGATGGGCTCAGCCACAAAATAAGCAAACCTCTGTACCCTTTCTCCCCAAAATTGAGGGAGGAAAGTTCCACGGTTGTTTTGGTCTCCTGAGATATAACACAGATTCGGAAATCTTATTGGCTCGCTTCTCTTTCTTGTGATAAACTTGGCTGTCAACGAGGAAGAAAAGTATAGCAGAACCACAGAGATCATTTTGGAGAAGATACGTAGGGACCATTTGTTAACCGGTTCGATCCTAGGTAGCAGCAGATGTTTCTCTCTCTTTGAGCACAATGAGAATATATCTGCTGGAACAAAGCTCTGCAATGGTGACAGGAAGGGCATCTGGCCAGTAAACACTCAGCTCCATTCCGTTCCCAGACTCCACCCTGCAAAGGAGTATGGGGTCATTAAAAGAAGACGGTGATAATTAGTTAACCAGAGCTTAGCCCAGGAAAACAAGAAAATGTGAGAAAGAAACTCAAGGTGGCTTTGCCTTGATTCTTTTATTTTTGAGAGTCTGGGTCTTGCTCAGGCTACGCTGCAGTAGCTATTCACAGGCACTATCCCACTACTGATTGGCACAGGAGTTTTGACCTGCTCCGTCTCCGACCTGGGCCGGTTCACCCCTGGTGGCCCTCGGCTCCCTGGGGATCACCGTATTGATGCCGAACTTAGTGCGGACCCCCAATCGGCCTAGCCCACTGCAGCCCAGAACTCCTGAGCTCAAGCAATCCGCCAGCCTCAACCTCCGGAGTCGTTTAGTTTACTTTATTGTCATTGCACATCGTACAACGAAATTAAATACCATCTTCAGTGTACTCTACAGTAGAATTCAACAGAGCTACTGCCCTGGGATGGAAGCTGTTTTTCAGCCTATTTGTCCTTGTTTTTATTATCCTGTGCCGTCTGCCAGATGGTAATAGTTCAAAAAAAAAAAAAAAAAGGGGGTTCCCAGGATGAGATGGATCTTTGAAAATGTTTTGAACTTTCTTAAGGTAGCTGGAACTATAAAGCTCTTCCAAAGAGGGGAGAGGGCAACCCATGATCTTCTGGGCAATGACGTTAACCCTCTGGAGTGCTGTCCTATCTGCCTATCTGTGCAATTGGCAAACCATACAGAGGTGCAGTAAGTTAAGATATTTTCTATGGTGCAGCGGTAGAAGGTCACCAGCAGTTTTCCATCCACTTGTTGTTCCCTGAGAAGCCTCAGGTAGTATAATCTCTGCTGGGCCCTTTTGAACAGGGCTTCAATGTTGGCACCCCAGGTCAGGTCCTTTTTTATGGTAACACCCAGAAACTTAAAACTGGTCACTTGTTTCACTCAGTCTCCATTGATAAGCAAGGGCTGGATGTCAGATCTGTTCCTTCTATAGTCCACTATAAGCTCCTTGGAATTATTGGTGTTGAGGACCAAGTTATTGTCTCCACACCACAAAAGCAACCGGTCCACCTCATCTCGGTAGGCAGACTCATCCCCCCGGAGATGAGTCCCACCACTGGTGTATCATCTGCAAATTTAGCAATAGTAATAGCTGGATTACAAGCTCACGCCACTTCACCCAGCTTTCCTTGATTCTTTTTGGTATAAGAGAGAGGGAAGTGAAAATACTCTCAGCCTTTCAAGGGTCTTGCCATTATAGACTGTATCAATAAAGTAGAATCTTAGTATTTCTTGTATCTGTTTTCTGACCTCACCTGGCTCAAAGAGCTGAGAGAAAAGGATCATGTTTCACCCCACAATGTAATGCGGTCAAATGACAGGAATCCATATTTTGGGGGATGGTCTTCACTACCCATCAGGCAGGTATCTTTCTTCCTTGAGTACCTTTTGTTGCTCTTGAGTAGGAAAGATTTAGTGGCATCCTAAGTTCCTAGTTTGTTTCACTAAATCAGAGAGGTCTATGACAATTTGCCACAGCCAATTCACCGTCAGGCTACCCGCCATGGATGGCCCTCTTGCCACAGAACAACTCACTGCAGGACAAGAGTTACACTAATATCAAAGAAATAGTGGAATAGAATCATTAAAGGAAGGATGCAAAAGGAAGGACGGGATGAAATGTGAATGGCAAAAATGAAAATATTTTTTATTTATTTGAAATAATTAAATAGAATTGGTAGATTGTCCCGCAGCAAGTTTTCCCACGGTGAGTTGGCCATGGTGAGTTGTCCCATTCGCTAATGAGAGAGTGATCCCTTATTGGGAGAAAAAGGAGAGTTAGGATTCTGTAAAACACAAGCATTGGCTTGCCTACCAAGAATATTCAATACTGAACAGAAATTGTGGGAATTTTATAAACGTACAGTTTTCTTTTCTGGTGTTTATTGAAAGCACATTCTCTAGAGAAATGAATCACAGTGCATTAGTATAACTTAAAGAAGCAGGCTTTTGCTTCAGGAATCCATTTTTATCTTCCACTGAATGAAATAATAACTGCTTCCCAACACACAGGCACCCTCCCAAATGTACACGCTATTGTTAGCATTGGAGTCTGGAAGAACTCCAGGAATGTTATATACTATATAGCCTTGGGATATACCCAGATGTTTTCAGTAGAAAACCCACTGTCTGCAAACACAAAATCCCTGGAAGCATATGTCTTAGCCGTTTTATTCCTTCGTATTAGAAAGAGAAAAAAAAGTGTGACCCTAGAGAAGAAATTGAGACCCTTATAGTTATTTTAAAATCAACTGATGCAACCCCCTTTTGTTTCTCAGTTAAGTATCTGTTGACATTTTTCTTAAAACTATCAATAAAATGTTGATTATAGTTTTTAATCATTGAAATCTCTACTAAAACAAAACTACGGTAAGTTTGTTCCACCAATTAATCTGCGTGCCATAGGTTCGCCATCACGGGTTTGGGGCACTTGAACCAAATCGTAATCACTAGTCTTTTTCGTTTTACAAAATCTACAGCTAAAGTTGAGTCTCTTAGGTTGAGGGTTTAGAATAAAATAGGGGAATAAGCTTAAATTACTTTTAAAAAAAAACAACCTTTAGTGTTTCTTTAGTGTTGACTTTTTCTCTTTTTGGGGGATTGGCATGTTTTGTTTTGTAAGGTGGGAATTTAAACACCATTGATCACAAAGATGATAATGTGTTGGCAGTGGGAAGTTGGGAACTGTTTGCTGTATAGAGCTGCAGTTTTTAAAGTTTGTGAAAGCACCGCCATCAAATATTTTCAGTCTTTTGCTCTTTTTCACAGCGGCTATTGTCATGGCCCCAGGTTTTAATACTAAAACCTTCTGCACCAGATAAAGGGTTAGGACCTTCTTGAGATTCTGGGTGATCACTCAATACCTATCGGCTGAATGCAGAACCCTACTTATTGCCCCAAAGGTGCTGTTTTCAAGAGGAAACTGGAGTATCTGTTTTTTCTTTGAAGACGTTTCGCTTCTCATCCAAGAAGCTTCTTCACACCACCTTTCTTAAGCCGGGGCCTCTGTGTTGCCTTGTCACAGAACAAGCTGATGTCCTCCAGATGTGTTGGATCTAAGGCTCCTCAAACTCTCATCAAGTATGATCACCAGGAGGTGCCTCCTGATGGAAGCCAGGCCTCCTCCGGTCAGATAGCTTGTTAGTACAATAGCTGAAATAGCATGCTCGCCCCAAAGATGGGCTAATCCTGAACCTAAGCCAATGGTGCCATCCGCTGATAAGATACGATTAGGCTATGAAAAGAAGGAGAGTGGCCTTTTCGGTCATGAAAAATTGACATTAGAAGATATTCTTGTTTTTAAAATAGCTGGCAAAACTCTGCTTTTTCAGTAAATTGGCCTCTCACCGTTTTCTTTTGGACCCACTTAGTTCTTAATTTTAAACCACTTTAAAGTTTTGCTTACCTGAGACGGGATGCTTTTTCAGCTCGGCCTTTTGGTCAAAATGCCACGGGGCTCTCTCTGAATATTCACAGTTGTTTTGGAAGCTCAGATTTCCTAAGTTGGAAATTTAGTTTTTACAAGCCTCCGGGCACTGAAATGAGACGTCAGCAGCAGACAACAGAGTGGATGTATAAGGTGTATGCAGCTATATATTCAATATAACAGAATAACAGAGTTGAAAAGTACCATGGAGATCATCAAGCAAAACTCTATACCATTTCAGATAAATGGCTGTCCAATCTCTTTTTTTAAAAAACCCACAACTTCTGGAGGCAAGTTGTTCCACTGGTTAATGGTTCTCATTGTCTGGAAATTTCTCCTTGGTCCTAGGTTGCTTCTCTCCTTGATTAGTTTCCATTCATTGCTTCTTCTCCTGCCCTCAGGTGCTTTTGAGCAGCAGTGGTCCACGGGAAAATTTTGGTGGTCCGCAGAGAAATGTCACCCCCAAAACACCCCCCAAGCCATTAATGTGGAGTGTGAAGGATGTGTGTTGGTGTTTATTTTCATGGTCATGATGTGCACTGAAGATAGTGTTTGATTTTGTTATACGAGGTGCAATGACAATAAAGTAAACTAACTAACTAATCCAGGCTACGCGGGAACACAAGGCTGCGCCACCCACATGGGCTGCGGGAACACAAGGCTTGCGTCCCTTGCATTGTCAACAACACAAGGTAGTGAGGGGAGAGGGGAAAGGGCAGAGGGTGGGAACTTGCCCCACTTGCCCCACATACCTGGCCTGGCCACCAGGCTGCTTCTTTCTGCTTCTTTCTTCTGCTGCTTTTGGCTGCACACAAGGAAAGCAGCGAAAGTCTTTCTTTCTCTCCCCCAAACTCCGCCAGAAATGAGTCTTTGGGACCCTGCAAGGCATCCTGCTCCAAGAGGCTGCGCCCAGCACAACAAGTCTCACAAAGACTCATTTCTGGCGAAATTTGGGGGAGAGAAAGAAAGACTTCTGCTGCTTTCCTTGCATGAAGCCAAAAGTCTCTCTCTCTCTCTCTTCTCCCCCCCCGAGAATGGAGTTGGAGGCGGTATCCTCAGGCATGATATTTTCGATTAAATGAATTCCCCCGAATCGCCGGGCGGTTCGTGCGGCGGCGGCGCGGCGGCGGTCAGTGCCCCCGGTGCACGCGGTCGGTGCGGCGGGCGGCAGTGAGAAGCGATTTCTTGCGCAGCCCGTTTTTTTCTAAGGGGAATATCATGCCTGTATCCTGCGATCCCAAATAAAGAATGATCGATCGGTAGGAAAACGGGGTGGGTAATTTTCCTGCAGACTTTTTTTGGGATTTTCCCAGGGTCCCTGGTCCGCAGGATTTAAAATTAGAAGTTTGGTGGTCCCTGAGGTCCAAAACATTGACGACCCCTGCTTTGGATAATAGGTTGAGCCCCTCTTTTCTTTGTGGCAACCCTTCAAATATTAAAACACTGCTATCATGTCACTCCAAGTCCTTCTTTTCATTAAACTAGAGGTACCCAATCCTGCAACATAATATAACTACATTGTTTGGGCTGGAGATAATACAGTTCAGTCAGGCCGTCAGATCACCTCATCCATTTTTTCCCCATATATGAATAACTTACCCTTTTTTTAACTCCCTTTTTAACTTTTGATGTTATTCTATCAAGCACCATTACCTTCAGTATGTTACTTTTCAGATTCATTGCATCATCCAGATGTCTAATAATAGTTGGAAATGATTTTTCTTCTCTGCCAGCAACTCGGCATTTTTGCCATACAATACGAACAATCATTAAAAATATCATCCTGTCAGTATATGCAATCGTTATGAATCTATCAAGACAAATATGGTGGATATTTTGTACTTAAGGGTGGCTGTTATATATAACATAGGGGAAACAGCTGATTGGCCGCAGTGAATTACTTACATTTGTTAACTGTCAAGTGTTTGTTTGCAGAAACAGACAAAGCAATCAAATCTTTTGAATTTGAGCCAGAGATACAAATAGGAGGGAGGGGAAGAGTAAAACTTGATTTTTGGTTAGCTTTTTAATGTCCATATATTTCTTTAATATAATAAGTTTATGCAATGTATATGCTTGTTTTACTTCTAATGATTTTATGCAATAAAAATGTTACCCGCATTTCAGCACAGTTCCAAGAAATACAAAGCAACCATTTGCTTTGATTGGTGAAATTAAAAGCCTATGTTTGTCAAATATCTATGGAAATTTTCAGTCATCCAGCTCATGGTTGTTGCAAAAGTGCTTTTTTTTCAAGAGGCAACTGGACTTTCTTGGTTTTTCTTTGAAGACATTTTTGCTTCTCATCCAAGAAGCTTCTTCAGCTGTTCAGATGGATAAGAAGCGAAACGTCTTCAAAGAAAAACCAGGAAAGTCCAGTTGCCTCTTGAAAAAGCACTCTTGGGACCTATATTTGTTACTTTGGATGCTTGATGTGAACCAGTTTCATTCCTTACTTTGCTAGATTCATTAAGAATCAAATACCTTCCTAAGCGGAAAGGCCTGTCCGCTATTTGTTTCTTGGCTGCAATGCAGCATGACAGAATATTGGAAATATATATGCAGAGGCAGGGCTGTATTTTGGTATTCTCTTATCGTTATCTCTTATCTTTGACTAAGTCATAGGTTTATTTTGCAGATCTGTAAGTAAGACAAGCCTAGGCCAGAGATCACATATGTAGTTCTTTTTAGAAAGTTCATTTCACTGGGATATAAACTTATTTCCCTAGAACAATTTTGTTTTACAATTAATTAAATCAGAACCACTGTTTAGCACAGAACTCCATTTTCCACTAAAACAGCTCCCATTTGATCTATGTTTCCTGTTAGTTTCCAACAAACTCCATTTAGTTCAGATCAGGATAAATTCTATTTAAGATGCTACCAGAAACAGAACTTTTGTTGGTGAGGGACATAATTTGAAATAAAGCATAAGACCAAAAGTTGATGTAACACATTGTAATCCTCAGAAAACATCCTTAAAATCTTTGGGAACGATTCACTATCATTTGCTAAAGTGTTCCTGGGCTGAATCCCCTTTACTTCGTTAATGAACTCAAAACTTGGCAACTGTACTGAAAACTAATCTTTCTGTGCTTTCAGAATTTTGCTCAGAAAACTTTCCCTCACTCTGATGCCCTCCAGAATTCTTTTATAGCCAGTGTCCATTTGCTCCAGTAAACTCAATCAGAACCCAGATGCACAGCCTTTGGGTCTTCTAAAGCAGGGGTCCCCAACCGCCGGTCCGCGGACCGGTACCGGTCCGCGGAACAAGTCTTACCGGGCCGCTGGTTGCTGGGCGCCGCCATCTTTTTTTGATAAAAAAGTGCTTCCGGTGAGCTTTTCCGGGTAGAAAGCTCACCGGAAGCACTTTTTCATCAAAAAAAGATGGTGGCGCCAGCGCTTCCGGTGAGCTTTTCCAGGTAGAAAGCCATTTCTACCCGAAAGAGCTCACCGGAAGCACTGCGCCGCCATCTTTTTGATGAAAAAGTGCTTCCGGTGAGGTCACCGGAAGCACTTTTTCATCAAAAAAAGATGGCGGCGCCCAGTTGATGCCGGTACTGGGCCGCGGCATAAAAAAGGTTGGGGATCACTGTTCTAAAGCAATGATCAGATCACCTCTCGTAGTACAAATGAAGTTTAAGGGTTAAATTCAAGTGATATGTTCCATCGGACTGTTTCTTGTCTGTTTTGTAGACCATGCACTTGGAACATGCTGTTTGTGAGGTCTGAATTGACAAGGTAGAAAGCAAAGGTGCTAGCATGTCTGCATATAAAGATGCATAAATTCTGTGTCATGCCCCTGTTGGAATCTGAATCTGAGGAGGTGTCAGACTGTGCTCCTTCTAAATCCCAAGAAAGAAATACTCAGACTCCATGGTGTAGAGCAGAATTATTCTTTTACTGGAAATTGAATGGTAGCAACAGAATCAATTCCGAAACTGAGATATTGGCGGGTAAAATGCATATACAAAGGGATAGAATTGCTCCCCCCTTCCAAAGATCAAATGATTCTTCCAATTAAAACTTCTGAATAGGATCATGTGGTCATCTCCAGGTGAGGATGAGGCTACTGTCAGTGACCTTGACATATTTTGATAAAAGTTCGCAGCTGCGCAGAAAAAGGACAGAGGCTAGCGAAGAAATGGAAAGTTAAAACAAAGAATCCCCCCTCCCTTTCTTAACCCAGCAAAGGAATGCAAAACACCTCCTGCCTTCTTCCCCTCCAAGATTCCCCCCCTCCCACCGTTTCATGACAGCCGAAAGAGAGGAAAAGAGCATAGCAACAAATAAGCCATAATTAGGGGTGAAGATATCTTGATAGTTAGGGGTGAATATATCTTGAGGCTGACATGAGGAAGTCGAACAGCTGACAGGGAATGTGAGTGTGGCTCCGTTGGCTGTGGAGGAAACTGGGGAAGGGCAAAGTCCAGCTGGGCAGAGCAGGGGAGAGGTAGAACAAGGGAGAGGGAGTTCAGAGGAAGACCCAGGCCCACCCCCTCTTCATCCTAGGGCATGCAGGGAAGAAGAGCAACGGTGAAGAGAGCAACGTGGGTTGCATGGTTTATGGGGGAGGAAAGGGCCCTGATTCCCTTCATTAGCCACAGCTGGGAAGAAAGTTTATGAATCAAAAAGTTAAACATGAACATGTGTGACTTCTTTTGTAAGCAAGACCAACCAGGATCGCTTATCAAATCCATCTTCACTGGATTGCTCTCCTCTTTGAAAAAGGAAAACAAGCAAGAAGGAAATTAGATTTTTAAAAAATCAATTTCATATATAAAAACCAAATGTTTCCTGGAGAGCTTTTATTTGCTTTTTAATTCTTCCAAAAAGGTGCCTTAGAAAGATCCTGGCTCTAATCCTCACAATGTGATTTTTATGTTTCCAAACAGCACATATGCTTGGAAATTGCATTCCAGTATATTTTCATTTTTCAAATAGGAATCCTTACAAGAGTTCCTAGAAATGTTGGCACAAATGTAAATTACGAAAAAGAGCCTTTAAGTAGTAAGTAGAGCAGGAATAGTAAATCAAAATACAGATAGTCCTCGACTTACAATGGTTCATTTAGTGACCATTCAAAGTTACAACAGCACTCAAAAAATTTTGACCATTTTTCACACACTTCAGATGCTTCGTACTTATGACGGGTGTGGTGTGATGACCCAGGTTGGGATACAAAAGCAACAAAGTCACAAAAACAGGTGAAGTCTCTTTAATTCCTTCAACTTGGCTTCAAAGGTCCAAATATTATTGACTGGAGAAAAAACTCCCCCACAAACAGTTGCGAAAAGGAAGAACTTCCATTCAAACTCAAAATACATATAAATTATAAATAGACAAAAAACAACACAAACCACACTGAAGCAATTAAGGAGACCAGGCAGGGTAAAGGCTTGAAGACGTCCACAGATATCGTAACATACACTGGGAAGGACGCCAAATTCAGAGAGGAACGACAGACTAGAAGTATTTCCACGCTTTGTTTCCAGCACTGGCCCATACACATGTCCGTCCTTTTAACCAGTTCTCACAGCTGCAGCCCATGAAGAGTATTAAGGCCCTTTCCTCCCCCGTAGACCACGCCATTCACTTCCTTATCCTCTCCTCCCTGCGTGCTCTAGGATGGATAGGGGATGGGCCTGGGTCCTCCTCTGACTGCCCAGCCGGCCTCTGCCCTTCCCCACCCTCCTCCACAACCTCCAGAGCCACACTTCCACTCCCTGTCGGCTGTTCCTCCTCTCCCTCAGAGTCAGTGTCCAACAGGGGCATGACAACAACCATGCTTTTAGATACCGGTATGTTATCAGTTCCTAGATTAAAGATAAAGGTTCCCCTCCTACATACCTGCTAGTCGTTCCCAGCTCAAGGGGGCGGTGCTCATCTCCATTACAAAGAGGAAGAGCCAGTGCTGTCCGAAGGCGTCTCCGTGGTCATGTGACCGGCATGACTTAATGCCCAAGGCGCACGGAATGCTGTTACCTTCCCACCAAAGGTAGTCCGTATTTTTCTACTTGCATTTTTATGTGCTTTTCAACTGCTAGGTTGGCAAAAGCGAGGACAAGTAACGGGAGCTTCCTCCGTTATGCGGTGCTAGGGATTCGAACTGCCGAACCGCCGACCTTTCTGATTGACAGGCTCAGCGTCTTAGCCACCAAGCCACCTTGTGAACTTCAGCAAGCCACCTAGATTATTACCAACCAAAACAGGGCGGCTACTATTGTAAAAGTTGAACAGTATTTCTGTACTTTAAAATATATAGGCCACATTCTGCAATATGGACATCACTAAGCTAGGACAAACCTGTTTGATTTTAACAGATGTTAGCCTAAACTTTCCTTTTGTTAACAGAGAACCAGCGGCTAGATCTCTCTGGGAGTCCTTAATGAATCTAAAACAGAAAGAAGGTTTGATGGAAGTTAGAAGACACCTTGTGGAAGCTGCAAGCCGAGAACATTTGCCAATCAAGATGAGCATGGGTGAGCCCATATGCCATTAACTAACTCTACACTGCGAATGCACTAGAAGCAGCGCGACTTCATAATGATTGTTCATTTGATAAGCTGGGATTATTGCTCATTGGACAGGAAGCTAAATTTTCTGAAGTGAGTAGGATTGTAATGCCTTTGTTATATATAGAGACCATTTCTGTGATTCTGCATTTAAAAATCTGCTCTGTTTTTTGTAATGGAACAGTTAGAACAGTTAGACAATTGTATCAATCTGCATGATTAAATAGTTTGCTGAAATAAATGTATTGTATCAGGAATCGTATTGATGAATCTTTTGCCTGCTCCCACAACACTGTCAAACTATTTACTAAGACTGTATTCTTCTCATCTTTCCTATTACCTATCTCCTCCCACTTATGACTACAACCTTGTTGCTTGTATCTTTATCTTTATCTTTGTATATTTTTATTTAGTTTCCTAATATGATTTGATTGGCTATTTAATATCCTATGACTATCACTAAGTGTTGTATTTTATGATTCTTCATGAATGTATTTTTTTATGTAAACTGAGGCACTGAAGACAAATTCCTTATGTGTCCAATCACACTTGACCAATAAAGAATTCTATTCTATTCTATTCTATTCTATTCTATTCTATTCTATTCTATTCTATTCTATTCCATTCCATTCCATTCCATTCCATTCCATTCCATGTCCAGTAGAGTAGAGTAGAGTAGAGTAGAGTAGAGTAGAGTAGAATAGAATAGAATAGAATAGAATAGAATAGAATAGAATAGAATAGAATAGAATAGAATTCTTTATTGGCCAAGTGTGATTGGACACACAAGGAATTTGGTACATAAGCTCTCATTGTACATAAAAGCTATAAGTGATAAATCATGATCATAATCATCATAAAAATACATTCATCATAAATCATAAGATACAGCACCTAGTGATAGAATCAACATAAATCCTTTTAGGAATCTAAATAAAACAATATACATTGTAAAGATACAAGCAACGAAGTTATAGTTATAAATAGGAAAGGAGATAGGTAATAGGAAAGTTGAGAAGAATATTAATACAGCCTTACTAAATAGTTCAACATTGTTGTGGGAAATAGTTGTTTAGCAGAGCGATATTCAATCCTAAATCATTGGAGTTTTCTTGAAAGACATTTATGCATGCAATTTCCCATAGGGATGTTCATAATATTTCAGGTTGATTTCTTGCTCTCTGTCTCCAGTATTGTAGGAGCATGCAGTTGGAAAAGAGCAAATTGGATGTCATGTTTTGTCTAGGAATGGGAATCTTTGGTATTTTGGACTACTTAATATTTCCAGCCCTGGACCCCTCCCCACCCCCCATTAAAATAGTCAAACTTTCATATGAAACTGCAGTGCATTATTTTTAATGTTGTAAAACTCTGAAGTGAAAATGCAGAGAAACCCTTTGGGGCCTGCTCCGTTCCCTGTGAGCTATTAAACTGATATCTAGAGATATGGAAATGTGTATCCTTACCTCCAGATGGAAATGGGGGACTCGAGAGCAATGTATGGATGAAGAGGAAATAAAAAGCCTTCACCTATCCTAATTCTGTAGGCCTTTGCAGAATACCACAAGTTCATTTCCTATCCGTGACTCAGAAGATTAGAGAGAGAGCAATGTTTCCATACTTTTTTTTCCTAACACATAAAGAGGATTATATGTCCAGGTAGTTCTCAACTTACAGCAGACCACGTAAAGTTACGATGGCACCGGAAAAAAGTGACTTATGACTGTTTTTCACACTTGTGACAGTTGCAGCATCCCCATGGTTGCATGGTCAATTGGCCCCCAACAATCTGGCTCCTAATTTTACCCACCTCGGAAGGATGGGAGGCTCAGTCAACCTTAAACCTGGTGATTATTTGAACTGCCTCCAATTTGGTAGATCGAATCCCACCAGGTTCCAAGATTGACTGAGCCTCCTATCCTTCTGAGGTGGGTAAAATGAGGAGCCAGATTGCGGGGGGGATAGGCTGACTGTATAAACCACTTAAAGGAGACAATAAAGCAACATAAATTGGTATATGCCTAAGTGCTATTGCTACGATCAAAATTTGGGTGCTTGGCAACTGGTTCATATTTATGAATGTATAAATCATAGTATACCAATAGGAGGAGATAAGTAGGAAAGACGAGAGGTGAGAAAGGTGAGAAGATGACAAGGACATTCCTAAAAACAAATATTTATTTTTTCAGTGTAAATACTACTGCTGTTCGGTCAGCCCTCCCTTTCTCTGGGTCCTCTTTTGGTGATCAGATGCATGGAAAGCTGCTGAGAGTGAAGATTCATAATGCTTTTGTTTAAATCTTTGCTGATAGCATGTTATTGAGCAACCAAAGATGCTTTGTCATCAACGCCATGGTTTGACTTCAGAAGTAGCCTGCCTTGCTTGGCAGTTTTAACAGGGGACAGTGCATCTGAAAGGAGCCTGAATCTCTTTATTATGTCCCTTTATTGGCATGCTGAATGATAAAAGCTGAAACACCCAGAGGATAAGAAAAGCAAATGCTCCTTTCTGTTGCCTCACTCCTCCACTAATGGAAAAGGGCCTCTTTAGTTCATCCTTAGTAAACCGCGCAGAATGAAACACGAAAGGCTAAAGGAGCTCATTAAAAAGCACAAGGCAGATTTAGCCTACAGTAACAATATACGGATGCAGCAGTCTTTGAGAGGCAGGAGTAAAGCTACCGTACATCCCTTAAACAGTGTTGTAAGTACACAGGGAGGGTAGGGGGAAACTTCAAAGGAAAGAACAGATCTGTGGAGATAAGCTATGTCTGAACTTTATTTGGAACATGAAAGAACATCCAAGCTATGAGAAAGGAACAAAATGTGACCATCTTTGGACATTGTGAAATGGGGACAGAGGAAAAACTTACATGAGCCTCATATTCCCACAGTTTTGAATGTTTGAGTTGGAATTCAATTATCTCTGTACCACATCCATCATGGGGAAATACAAATGGGAAATTTCATTTTGAACATTATATAAGCCCCATTTAGGCATTTGTTTCTAAAAGGGCATTTTGAGAGTGAAATAAATGTTGTCACTTTAAACAGGGCTGGGCTGCTGGGGGTGGGTTCTCAGGGGGTTTGAGAGAGCCCCTAGCTAAGATTCTGTGCAGTTCAGAGAATGGCCCAAATCTCACTCCTAGCTGGCCACGCCCACCCCGCCTCTCCCAGGAGTCCCCACCCGGCCCGTTTTGGATGCAGGCAAGGGCGGAGGTTTGGGGAGGGAGAAAAATGGGCCTTCGGGAAGGCCAGAAATGGGCCCGTTTCCGGCTCCCAGAGAGCCTCCGGAGCCCAGGGAGGCCGTTTTTGCCCTCCTAAAGGCCCGAGGAAAGCTTCCGGAGTCTGGGAAGGGCAACCCCCCCCCCACCGTGGTGCAAGAGGCAGACTAGGAACTCTGGGAGTTGAAGTCCACAAGTCTTAAAAGTTGCTAAGGTTGGAGACCCCTGGACTAGGCCACACCCACCATGGCCATGCCCATCCAGCAACCGGGCAGAGAACCCGTTGCTAAAATTTTTGAAGCCC
Source organism: Notechis scutatus (assembly GCF_049901735.1). Classification (NCBI taxonomy): domain Eukaryota; kingdom Metazoa; phylum Chordata; class Lepidosauria; order Squamata; family Elapidae; genus Notechis; species Notechis scutatus. The sequence goes on from NC_142012.1 coordinate 60,526,559, forward strand.
ACCCCTGACTTTAACCTAGTGTTTCTCAGTCTTAGCAACTTTAAGATGAGTTGACTTTAACTCCTAGAATTCTCTAGCCAGCCATGCTGGCTGGGGAGTTCTGGGAATTGAAGTCTACTCAACTTAAAATAGCTTAAGGTTGGGAAATACTGCTTCAACCTGTGTGCTCATTGACACCATGAAAGAACTATAAATGATTAGCGAGATGTGCCTTTACGGGAGCCATCATGATTTCCCTTCTGTAAAGTTCACTGGTATAACTGATTCGTCTACCTTGTTGCTGGTTGTCCTTTTCCTGCCTTTCCTTCCTACTGGGGAAATATTGGGGTCGTATGTCGGAGCATAAAAGGAGCGGCATGGTCGCCTAGTGGTGAAGAAGCTGGCCTCTCATTGAGAAGGTTAAGAGTTGAGTCCTTAGGTAGTGGCAGATGTTTCTCTCCTAGAACACACACACAAAAGATCTACTGCATGGTGTCAGGAAGAGTATCCGGCCAATAAATGCTCAGCTCCATCTAGTCACCTAGATTCTACCCTGAATTAATGGATTACAGGCTCATAAAAAGGGAGTTTTATGTCAGAGGACACAAAACAGCCAGTTTGGGGTTATAACACCAGGCTAGAAATCAGGTAAATTATGAGTTAGGCATGAAAACTGGGTGAGTCACTTTGGGCCAGTCACTCTCTTTCCGCCCAACTCACCTCATGGGGTTGTTATGAGGAAAATAGGAGGAGGAAGGAGTATTGTGTGTGTGTTGGCTGTCTTTTGTTATTTTTATAACTTTATTTCTTATTTTTTAAATACTGTTTATTAAACATTTTTTCTCATATACAACATCATTTCCATTCATTGCAATGTTTCCGTAACGGTATACATACTTTTACATAAATGTTAACTATCTCTACATTTATCTATATTCCTTAATTTATCTTTGTCCACTATAACCTTTACCTTATTGTCCTATTGTCCTATTCATCTCTGTATCTATTATTTAGCCAATCCTACAATGCATTCCACGTCAAATAATAATCCATTTCTTTTCTGTCTTTCATCTCCATGGTCAACTTATCCATCTTGGCACACTCTAATATATTTTTTTTTATCACATTTTCCTCCAGTGAAAATTTATAACTCTATTATATATGCCTTTACTACAGTATATATAGGGAGCTTGGTGCTCATGAAGATCAGAGCATAAATCAGATAAGTAGATAAAGAGAGCAGAAAAATTGAGTAACCATGTCCAGTATGAAGTGTTCTACAAGATGGCGTTAGTTTTTGACAATTCAAGGGATCTGATGTATAGAGCAAACTGTTTTTGATCTACAATGTATATGCAGCCAAATAAATTAAAACCTATAGAAATATGCTCCATAGCTGTTTAGAAGTCAGGAAGGAGTTTTCTGTACAGATTTTTGTGACAATTATAGGGAGCCTGTAGTAAACTATTGTTAGGGGTTTCCTTCTTCCTCCAAGCATGATTAAAAATTTCCTGATGCAGTAGTTACATTTGGCAGCTAGTCATACCAAAACATGGAACTAATCAATAGACTCAGTGCATAGACTATTGGGAAAATAATCTTTTTTTTTTTTTTGCTTGTTCATTCTAGCAGTTTGGAACTGACTGCCTCTTGAGTCTTGGCAGCTTTATAATACCAGAAAAAATCTTAAGTGACCTGAGTAATTAACAATCCTTCCTTATTCAATAGGGCTCCATGTTCAGGCTGCACCCAAGCCTAGGAGAATACCCAGATCTTCAATAGCTTCCTAAATAATCATCAGGGTGGGAACCATCCAAATCTTTGAGGGTTATCATTCCAGAGGGCAGATACTACAACTAAGTAGGCTCCTTGGGTCCTGCTAGGCTTCATTGTTTAACCAATGAGACTCAAAGCATGTCGACTCTACCCAATCACATGGGACAGCAGGAGATAGGTGGTTCCTCAAATCAATTGGACTTGTGTCATGAAGGGCTTATAGGAGATAACCAGTATTTTGAATTGTGCTTGGAAGACTGCTAATAAACAATGGTTCACAGGAGCACAGTGGTGGTATTCTACTGGTTCGGCCCAGTTCGGCTGAGCCAGTAGTGGCAATGGAGACCAAACTGGTTCTCTCCGCTTGTCTGCTGTTGGGCCCACCCGCTGGCCTGGGCTCCCATACTCACCTTTATCCTCTGCTTTTGAAGCGCAGCTGCTTTGCACGGAACAGCAGAGTGCCACGTGGCAGCTGCTGAAGCAACTGGGAGAGTGCAGGCTTGCAGGAGGTGAGTTGGAACGCCTCTGTGCCTGTGCAAAGTGTGCGTCTGGTGCATGCACACACACAAAGTGCGTGCACATGTGCAAAGCGCACCCACCAAGCCACATTCACCGAACTGGTAGTAAAACTTTCTGAATCCCACCACTGCAGGAGCATAATAAAGCATGCACACCTACTGCCTACACCACTGCATTCTGGACCACTGTATGTCAAGCGCTAGGGAAATGAGGAGATATAGGCCAGTGGTGGCTAACCTTCTTAGGCTCCTCTGCCAAAAATTGTGCGTGCGCTTGCACACTCGCGCTCGCGTGCCAGCACTCAGAAGGCAATGCGCACCTGCCATGGTCCCTATGCATGCACAATCCCCAGCCACCCATCCCCTGCCACCCCCTTACCTGCACTGCACCTCACAGCTGATTTGAGGCCAGTTTGAGGCCTTTTTCGGCCTCCCAGAGGCTTTAGGAAGGCTTCTGCAGGCTTTGCAGGCCGAAAACTAGGCCCATTTCATCACTTCTGGTATTTCCGGAAAAAACAGGAAGTGATGAAACAGCTCTAGTAGATTAGAAGCCTGCAGAAGCCTTCCTAAAGCCTCTGGGAGGCCAAAAAAGGCCTCAAACCAGCCGAAAATCAGCTGTGAGGCGCATGCATGCTCAGTGAGGTAAGTTTGCTTGTAGCTCGCATGCCAGCACAAATGGCTCTGTGTGCCACCTGTGTGCCAGAGGTTTGCCATCACGGATATAGGCAGTTCAAATGGGTATAAAGGTTTATTGCCAGCTTAAAGTCTTTATAAGAATCTGAACTTCTAACAGCCCAGGCAAATTGGCGGTAGATAAAGGTCACAGGAATTCAAAGTGGATTGGACTTGGACAAACTTGACATCTTTAAGACTTGTGGACTTCAGCTCCCAGAATTCCTCCTCCAGTCATGTTAGCTCAGGAATTCCGGAGGTTGAAGTCCACAAGTCTTAAACTTGCCAAGTTTGAAGACCCTTGGACTTGCATCTCTTGAAGGGGCAAAGGGATTCATGACTGATGATGTGTTTGATTCTTCCTTTGGGCCCAGGCTGGTCATATCCTAGATCCGTGATGGTGAACCTGTGGCACGCGTGCCACAAGTGGCATGCAGAGCCATTTGTGCTGGCATATGAGCCCCAGGCAAACTTACCTCACTGTGCATGCGCGCGCCTCACAGCTGATTTTTCGGCTGGTTTGAGGCCTTTTTTGACCTCCCAGAGGCTTGGAAAAAACCTCTGCAAGGTTTTTCAAGATGAATAATAGGCCTGTTTCATCACTTCCTGTAATACTGGAAGTGATGAAATGGGCCTATTATTCGTCCTGAAAAGCCTTGCAGAGGTTTTTTTTCCAAGCCTCTGGGAGGCCGAAAAAGGCCTCAAACCAGCCGAAAAATCAGCTGTGAGGTGCAGTGCAGGTAAGGGGGTGGCGGGGGGGATTGCGCATGCATGCACAGTGGGTGTGGGGGTGTGTGCATTGCATTCTGGGTGCTGGCATGTGAGTGTGCATGCGCGCCAACACGCATGCAATTTTTGGCACAGGAGCCCCAAAAGGTTAGCCACCACTGTCTTAGATATACCTTCCAAGTGACCTTCAAGGGTAGCCCCACGAACCGTATATCACAATAGTCCACTTGTGATGCGACCAGGCATGAGGGACCCTCTGAAGGACATCCAGGAAAGGATGCAACTGGTGCACTAGATATGTCTATGCAAAGGCCTTCTTGGCCATGGTGGCTATCTGCTCTCTGAATAAAGTATTCAAGATCTTCCTCAACAAAAACCATTTGAGTCAATAAAGGAAACACAAGTTTTGATTTGGAAAGACAATTAGTACCAGTTTTATGGCAAAGCTAATATTAATTAGATATGAGTAGGGAATAATGAGTGAATACCCATTTTCTTAAATCCAATGTGTACAGGTTTGGGGCAAGGAATGGGTAAAGAAGAGAAATAGCAGAAAAGGACCCTGTACTCACGAGATAACCATAGTTTTTATTTTATTTTTTAAAGACTTTAACCAAGGGCTTAATAAGTCTTCTATTCAAGATTGGCCTAAACAAGATTATCTTAATATCGGATAAGGTTTGCAATCCATAAATAGGCCATTTCAAAGGCTTTCCTTACGCTTTTGTAGGCAGGTTGGTTGCTTGTTTGATTAGGCAACATTTTATAGTAAATAAACTTTAACTTAATTAGTAGAAGAATGCACACCCTTGTCTTTAATTTAGTCAATAGAAATGTGTAAGCCATGACGATCAAGACATTTTGTTCCTTGCAATCTTACTAAACTTTTCCTAGTTGGGCTCCCAGAACAAAATGAACTTTTAGAAGATTTTGGATAATATTTAAGCAAAATAAAAGTCAATAAAATATCAAGAAACAAACCAACTGTAATATGGCTGTGGATTTATTCATTTTGGAACACCAAAAGCTGGTCTTTTTTACAAGGTTCATCCTTCTGTTGTCCTTGAGAACCATCACTTAGTAATGAACTCACAGATATACTACTTTCTGTTGTTGGCCTATATTAGTGTATTTCCTCCCTCCCTCCCTTCCTACCACCTTCCCTCCCCTTCTTTCATCTGCCTTCCTTCCCCCTTCTTTCCCTCCCTCCCTTCCTTCCAACCACAGGTCGCTTATTATAATTTTAAAAAGGAAGGGACTTTTGGATGTGTGTACTGATTTACATCTTGAAAGTCATCTGATAATGATTAAGGAATAAAGTTGTTATGGTGTCACAAGAGAGCCACGATGATATGGGGGAAAGAAATTTTATATTGAAACAAATGAGGAATATTATTTTCTGCCTGAAAAATATTGCCTAAATGTATCTGGACACGGCTTACATTTTCTGTGCACTTTATGCCTCTACTCTTGAGAACAACTCTAATACATAAGTATTTTTTTTCTCTGCCCCACAGGGAGAGTTACCCCAGAACAGCTTCACTCGTATATCCAGCTCTTCAAAAAGAAATTCGACGCTCTCAAAAATCATTGTGGGCTTTTGCAAATCTCACTGGCTGTTGTGCAGACTCTAAAAGACCCTCAGAATGCCAAATGGGACAACTTTTTAGCCTTTGAACGGCTATTTGTACAGGTACCCTATAAGCTGAACTTTTTTTTAAGGAGCAGACGTTGCTTATGCTGCTTTCTTATTTTACTCCTTATGCGTAGGTAGTAACGAACTTCGTAATTCATTAAAAAGCAAAGTGGAGATGACTTGAACTGCCTACCTCAGAGTTAAGCCAGAGGAAAGTTTCTGCCAGGGCAAATGAGAAGCAGAATGAGGGAAGAGCTCCCGCCAGTCCAGAATAGATTACAGTGATATTTTGCAGATCTGCAGCACTTTAGGGTGGAGAAAATTAGTTTTGCTGCAATTGGCAGAACTAATGATGACCGGACCTATTGTGAACACTCTGATTTGGGCTTGATCCTGGTGAGATTTGATCTGCCAAAGTACAGTCAGCTGGCAGTCAGCAGAAGAGGCCTGCAGTACTGCACTCTAACCACTGCGCCACAGAGGCTCTGTGAATGATAGTCATGTATCCATACTCCAGCTGTCTTAAATGCAAGGACTGATCTTTAGACACTTTTTTTCTTTTCTTTTTTTTTTATAAAGTTTTTTATTTTATTTTTATTACAAACCTATCTTCTTCCATTTGATGATGTGTCGCCTGGATACAAGTACCTTGTGCAATGCAATTGGTAATTAAAATCATATTCATTACATTGGTATTGTTCTCTAATCTTGTCTTAATATACTTAATATCTCTATCCCTTTACTCTTTTTCTTAACTTACTTATTTCTATTAAGCTATCTTCTATATTTAACATTAACTAGTCCGTTAACTATATCTAGTTTTCATATTTTTTCTCTAGCCATTGGTAGAATGCAAATTTTTTTACTACTGGTTCTGTGGGCGTGGCTTGGTGGGCGTGGCAGGGGAAGGATACTGTAAAATCTCCATTCCCAGCCCACTCCTGGGAGAAGGTTACTGCAAAATCCCATTCCCTCCCCACCCCACTAACCTACTTTCCAGCTCCATTCTCCTGTGCAGGGCAACAAAAGAAGACCCAGCTGATTAGCTGGGACTCAGGAGGTGGGGAATGGATGGGGGGGGGGGCAGTCAGAGGTGGTATTTGCCGGATCTCTGAACTACTCAGAATTTCTGCTACCGGTTCTCCAAAACTGGTCAGAACCTGCTGAATACCCACCTCTGGTAGAATGATTGCCATACCTTATGGTATTCAGTTTGCTCTTTTTCTTTAATTGCAAGTTAGACACTCTCCCCCCCCCAGTCTCATTATAACTTCAAATGAATTAGACTTAGACTTAGACCAGAGAGAAAATAGAATGGAATGGAATGGAGAGAAGATGGAAGAGAAGAGAAGACAAGACAAGACGGAAGAGAAGATGGAAGAGAAGGTGAGGGGAGAGGAAAGGAGAGGAGAGAAGATAAAGGAGAAGAGAAGATGGAAGGGAAGGGAAGAGAAGACAAAATGGAATGGAATAGTTGCTAAACAGATGGCTATTAAATGAGGACTACATGTAGAGAGGATCCAGGATGCAAAGGGTTATTCTGGACTCCTTCCAGTCAATTTTCAGATGAACAACATGATACAACATTGATCAAATTTTAGATGACCTCTAATAGGACTGGGACAGAGGAAATGCATTCTGCATATTGTAGCTGTTCTTGGTCTCTTAGTGGCTTTTGATAGCATTGACTGTGATATCTTCATGCTTCAGCTTCAAGATTTAGCAATGGGAAGCAGGGTGTTACATTTTTTTTAATTCCTTCCATCACAATTGTTTCTAGAGGGTGTTGCAGCAGAGAAGAGATTCGGCCAAAGCCCCTTGCATGGCAGCATCCACCATTATGTCATCCTGTCTAGACTACTGCAATGTCCTTGCACATGGGATTGTCCTTGAAAATCTTGTGGAAGCTGCAGCATAAGAAGTTATGAGTGCATGTTGTAAACCAGGGGTCTTCCAACTTGACAGCTTTAAGACTTGTGGCCTTCAACTCCCAGAATTCCTCCTCCAGTCATGCTAGCTCAGGAATTCTGATTGTTGAAGTCCACAAGTCTTAAACTTGCCAAGTTTGAAGACCCTTGTTGTAGACTATCATGTCTACTATGCAGCATTGTATTTTTATTTCCTTCTTGTCATGTTTCTTCAAATTGATCCGGCAAATTAGAAGGCTTAAAGTTCTCATTGACAAATAACAGAGTAAAAGACTTTACCAATATTGTGAGAACAGTATGGTCCAGGGATGATTTCAAATTGCCATAGGGACCCCATAAAATATACTTGGAGAGACAATCTATCACCAAGACATTATCCAGGCCCCAAGTTTGCTTCTATAAGATCTTTGGTATTTAAAAAAAAAACACTAGATCCAAACTCATCTAGATAAATGTCTTTGAAGTCCAATTAAACTCAGTGGGAGAGTTAAGCTTGTACTAAAATCCCTACCACTAAAATCCATCCAACTCAGCCTGCAGTTCTATATTAAGTATTTTTTGAACTTAAGAGGGCTTTTTCTCCCCAAAATCCATGCACAGAATTAGGTTGCCTGGCTTTGGCTGGACCATACTAATGGTGTCTGAAGTATGAGTATTCAGTTTATAGTTTTATTTGAACAAACATAAACATACAGTACTTCATAAAGAGTTAAAACAATCCAACAACGGTGTTGCATTTAAAACTGAAGAAAAATAAACAAAAAGGAAAAAAAGTAATACCAAATCCTTTCCTAAATATCTGTCTCTGGATTTATACCCATTATGTTTGTTTTTGTTTTTTTAAATAGGCCAGGAATTGCGACCGACCGAAGTCAGCCTTCCCATTCACCATTGTCATTATCTCTTGTGTACACGGTCATTTTCTTTAGTCAAACATTGCATTATATGACCCGTAAGGCTTGCAGTTTTTTACGTTCTGAAGTAGGGTACGGTGCTATTTCGAATCTAGAGCAGGGAAGCATGTGGCTTAAAGAGAGAGAAAAAGTCCAGTTTAGTAATTGAATAGTCTGCCTCTAAGAATTCAGGGTCTCAGAAAACTTCCTTATGAATATCAACTGTTAGCAGGAGTAACATCAGCTGGGAAAGAGGGCATTTTGATCAGTATTGTGAGATGCATGTAGTTGCCTTGTGGAATTTTGGTTCTGTTACTTGCCTTGAACATGGTAATGAATAAGCACGGTACTTAAAATTGTGCAGGACATTTATTTATTTACTTAAATTTTTAGAATAGTTAGCTTTGAATCATTCTTTCTAGTCTATCATAGCCCAGAGACCGCTAAGAAGTGAATGACTGCCTGGTCACCCTGGGGGAAGGCAAACTCCTGTAATTACAATATTGCGTCCAATTAAGTTGACCTAAAAGCTAATTCTATGCATTTATATGATTCCAACTGCGTACTTGGGGGACAATCAATTATTTGATATCAGTCTTCAAAAACCAAAATTCCTTGTCAAATGGAAATAACAGTAATGGATTGGGTCAAATTTATTTAATAAAATATTTTATTACATTAAAAAAACATTGTAAAGCATAATCTCATAAAACATTTTCTATGTTGATCTTGGAGTGTGCTACACAGTTCAACACAGTCTATTTTCAAGGCAGTTTTATCTCTGCATATCTCACTAATTTTTAAGAACTTTTCAAGTACATTTGAAGTTCTGCCATTGTTGAAAGCATTAAAGAATCTATATCCCTTAAATCATAACCAAATAGGTCACATCTTGTAGAGTAGTTAATTAATAAGTATATCTCGGTAATATTTAAGAGGGAAAAATATTAATTTTACAGATGGATTATCTTGAAAGGCTAGACATTTATTGGTCTTAAGAAAGAAAAAATAATTTGAATAATTGTATTGAATAAAAGTATTGAATATATGTATTTTTAAAACTAATTAACATTACATATATTTTTATGACAGTCAACTTTATAGATTTACAAGGAATAGACATCAGAGGTGGTATTCAGCAGGTTCTAACCAGTTCTGGAGAACCGGTAGTGGAAATTTTGAGTAGTTCCGAGAAACGGCAAATACCTCCTCTGACTGGCCCCGCCCCCATCTATTCTCTGCCTCCCATTGAGTCCCAGCTGATCGGCTGGGTCATCTTTTGTTGCCCTGCACAGGAGAAGGGAGCTGGAAAGCAGGTTAGTGGGGTGGGGAGGGAATGGGATTTTGCAGTAATCTTTCCCCTGGAGTGGGGTGGAAATGGAGACTTTGTAATATCCTTCCCCTGCCACGCCCACCAAGCCACGCCTACTAAATCATGCCACACCCAGAGAACCGGCAGTAAAAAAATTTGAATCCCACCACTGATAGACATGTATGCATTACATCTGGTAAACATCTATTGGCTTTTGAAAAAAAAAACATGCTTATGCTTGATAATGTATCTTAATAACCTTGAATTAACTTTTACTTCAGATAATATTTTGAAATGGCACAACTTCAAAAGATAACAGAAATAGATTTTATGTAATTAGGAATAACTGTCTTGCAGTCATGTTGTGTTTTTGTGTCCCTGTGTTGCATGACTGTTAATCTCATGCTTTTTGATTGCCATATAACCTATAATGTTTGTAGGTGAATTGAAGTACAGAGTCAGAGCCAAATGTAATTATTTGGAACTAGTTATAGATGGTCTGCTTCAAAGGGATACAAGACCTGAACAGCTTATTGATGTAGAAGAACATTTGTTGGGCACTTGTATTTCTTTTATTGTTAAGTGAGTTGATCTCAAGGTTATGTTTCCGAAGGATTCGTGCTTATTTATTTAATATCCATGTCAATTGTCAGAAAATTATTGAAAATGTGAAACAGATAAATGAAAGGAAAGGAACAGTTTTTTTGGCCTGAGATTTGTCTGAATATCAGCTGTAGGAAAAAGCATAAGGAATCCTTAGGTTGTATCCTACTCTAAGATAAATTGTTTTTCTGGTCATAAAATAAATAAGATTTGCTCCATTTAGCTAACTGTACAAGAAGGGGTTATACTTTTTTTCCCTTAAAGCAGTGGCCCCCAGCCTTTTGGGTACAAGGGACCAATTCCGTGGAGAGAGGTTTTTCCGCGGACCGGAGCAGACGTGGTTTCGCATGCTACCTGCATCCCGCAGATGGGGCTTCGCTTGTTTGTGTGGCCCGGTTTCTGGTATGCTGTGGCCCGGTACCAGTCCACGAACAGGGGGTTGGGGACCCCTGCTCTAAGAGTTGAGTAGAACTACAAAGCAATAAGAGGTCCTTGAAGTCTGAATTTCTATCAAATTCAATTTTCCCTATAAAATTCTGTAGGGGAAAAGCATCCAATATTGCAAAACTTCTCATCTTTTCCTCCCTGTACGTGCCTATAACTCCATTTCAACTGATTTGATTTTTTTTTAAAAGACATTCAAAGAACATCCTCAGCTCATGATGTCATTCAAGCAGTGACCGCAGAATGACTATGATAATGACAACTCAGGGATCGCTATCTGGGACATCACTTACAATCCATGATTCATCGTTTTTAACACGAATGGGAGTCAAGAGGGAATGGATCCCCTTGTCTAGATGGCTGCAAATACGGTCTCTCTCTCTCTCTTTCTCCCTCTCTCTCCCTCTTGCATTACTATCCTTGCAAGCGCACGGGATCAAGGTCTTCATTTAAATCCTGCTAGTAATGGGTGTAGTTGTGCGTGGCTGGGATACAAAATAGGAGAAGTGCTATTTACGGCTCCTTCGGCTCCTGAACAAAAGTTTGGTTTTGATTTTGTGGGTTTGCTTGTTTGTTTTTCTGGTGACCATAGTGACCTACAGCTACATGTGATTAAAGGACATTTGCTCAAATGTTCTGTTTTACCTCCATTAATTACACGGGGCTGAGTAAAACAGCGTTGACAAAAGTTTCTTGGCAATGATATATACTGTCTGTCCTCTGACAATACTCTGCCCACTGTTGTGAAAATTAGGCCATTTATAAATATTTGCCTGTACAAAATCTTTTGCAAGCTTCTCTCCATCCCCTTACGGTATAAAGGGTGTATTTTATTTCAAAGGTTACATGTGCTGTGTGTTTGTGTATCTGTGTGTGTCTACTAGAAATCATTTTCAGATTCTTACTGCTGTATGGCTGGTATTAGTCAGAAGGAACATGATTGTGTCTGCGTGTGTGTGTGTGTGTGTGTGTGTGTGTGTATACTCATACTAGTCACTCAATAGTGACTAATGCCTTTCCCCCGCTATAGCTTGATTAAGCTCTACATTAGGTGGTAAAGAATTCATGAAAGCAAGAAAAAAAGAAAGAATGCATTCCTGTTGAAATTTAGCATCAGGTTTAATATGTCTGGAAAACTATGCTGCAACACAAATTTAATATAAAGAAATACTTTTCCCTCCTTACTTTGTCTTAATGTAAGCAACTTGGTGCAATACTGCCATCTCCTGACTCTTTACTTTTTAAGGAAGACAAAGGATTCAGCCACCTTCCAATGAGGGGTTGTTTTTTCCATGTAACAAGTACACATACTTTGCTTGCACAAAGGAAAAAAAAGTCTGTTTCATTGGGAAAAGTTAAAGAGTGCCAGAAAAAAACGTATTGTTCTTGACATATCTTGCATTAGATTACACACACATGTGTGTGGTGTGTCAGCTTGTGCAATTAACTGGCTTGGGGGGTGTCCTGTTCATATAACCATTATGGAAGCAACAAGAACAGAATGGCTAGCAGTACAGAACATTGTAATTCAAGTAATTGTCTCTTATACTCATTTGGACAGGAAAATAAGCTTGAGTTGCATAGAATTACTGCCAAGGTAAATAAAGCCATTTGCGAAACGTCTCGCCCGGTTTCTCACAAGATCCACAAATTTTAGTCCTGCATAAGACTTGTACGATTATTTTGTGTGTGTTTTTTTGTCTGTTTTGGTTGAGGGTGGTTTTCCTTTCAACCTCCACGGATGGCATTTTTGCTGGGGATGCATCATTTTTTGCAACGGCCAAGCAAGTCAAACCCCACTTTTCACATGAATCATTGTTGGAAGTCAGCAGTTAATCTGCTGTGTAAAATCTCCTCATAAAGGCTGGGAGAAGGGAGGGATGAGGCTCAAGCCTGGAAGACATTAAATTAGTTCCAGTGTGTCTCTGCCTTAGTTGCTGGAGCAGACAAAACGGAAACAGGCCGTTTATAACAAGCACTCTGGTTCAAGAACAGTGGGGTTCATTTGAGAGGGAAAAGAGAGAGAGAGAGAGATTTATATTCCTCCCTTACATAAACATGACAAACGCAGGCCCGGCAAGGACGCAGGCCAATCTTTATCAAAATCTCTCTTAAGAAACTTGTTCATTGTGAAGGAAAGGCAGCACGTCCCCTCATTTGAAGGGTTGCCAGTATTTGCACAACAATCTACTTCGGAGCTCTTGGTTAATTAAAACCTCTTTTTTGTTTCTTTTTTTGCACCGGCGATAGTGGACCACCTACCGCTAATTTTATTCGCTTGCCGAAAATATTCAAATTTGACTTCTGCAGAAGATGCAGAGCATAGAGATAGCACCTCCCATAATTAAGTATATCTGTGGTTTGTTTTTTTTAAAGGGTTAGTCTTCAATTTATATATAGTCTCTTGGGAATCCTTCAAAGTTACAACAAACATCCCCAGAAATATTTTCAACGTGGTTTCGGTGGCTTCTCCCTGTCCCGCCCCCCAGAGCTGTGATGGGATTCAAACATTTTTACTACCGGTTCTGTGGGCGTGGTTTGGTGGGCATGGCAGGGGAAGGATATTGTAAAATCTCCAGTCAGAAGTGGTATTTGCCGGTTCTCCGAACTACTCAAAATTTCCGCTACTGGTTCTCCAGAACTGGTCAGAACCTGCTGAATACCACCTCTGCTCTGGAGTCACATGACCACATTTCAAATGCTTGCCAACCAGCCCATTTGCCGCCTCCTGTGATCACATGACCGGTTTTACAAGGTTTTTGCGGAAAGCCGGCATTTTGCTGTGTTTCCAGTTTTAGGTAAAACTGTCTACTATCAAACAGTTGGTTCATTTAACAACCGGGGGGTGGGTGGGTTGTTCTGACCCAGCTCCCAAAGCCCTCTGTATTTAAATCAATGATTCATTTATTAGGAGCGCCAGTAGCCCTGGCAAAAATTTCTCTCTCAACAAAGGCTAACCATCGTATACATAGTTTTATGGTAAATAATTAGTGGAATGAATAGTATTGTTTTATTCTGTAATGCAGGCTAAAACCATAGAAATGAATAAATACAATTGAAATATATTATTGGTCTACTTGGATATCAGAAGTAGGTTCATGGCTACTTCAATAATACCATGTATGTAGTTGTGTATATAATAAGTGTCTATTGCGAAATTAGTTGATAGTTCAACCATGCGATCGTGCTATTTTTTTAATTATTATTTGGTTAGAAGTAAGGACACTATGTTTTATATAATAAAACCAAATCAAGCTTTTCAAACTGTTGAAATAAAATCAGCTTTCCAAAATCTGTACATTTTAGCAATACCTAAAACTCTGGCACTAAGGATCAATATCATTGCTTTATGGGCAATTCCTAGTCAGCTTATCTAATCTAGAAGTTCTCTTACGTACAATTGAATCCATTTTTAACTAAAATAGATATTATTGCTCCCTGTCATTCTCATGGACTCGAGGGTTGTTCTGCCAGTTTATAAAGGCTAAGTCTCATATAGATTGAGCTTTATTTGCTGGTTATATGGACTTACCTGTGGCATTCTCCAAGTTTCTTATTACTTAACAGCCTTTTCTTTGAAAAATCCTCAAAGATTTTCAGTGGAACTGGCTAAACTGCTGTAACTTTTACAGATATATGTGTTATAATATCCACTCTTGTTCTATGCATTTCTGGTGGTGCCTTAACGTCCTATTTTTGCTGGCTTGCCACCAAGGCAACGAAACAGCTGAAGCAGCAAAACAGCTGAACAAAATTATGTTTCTTTGGCCCCAAATGTAGCGCTGGGACAGCATGTTTAGAAGGCTTGGTGGTTGGCAATTATAGGTTTCTAATTTGTTATTGGAGTTGGGTCACTTTTGTTAAAGCCTTCCTTTTACGGCATAATAAAATCAGCAGCAGAATCTGACAAATTCCATTGAGAAGAACACCAGAGCAAACCAATGGCTGAAAGTTTAACTGAGGCCTTTCAAAAAGTTAGCTGTTGGACAGAGGGGGAACAAAATGATGAGGATTTCTCTGTCTTTGAAATAACCCAGAAAATGAAAATTAAACCTTTCCGATATATATCCTTGCTGAATACCCATTTTAAGAAAAGCACATTTTCATCTTTAGAATAAATTAGACTTCATTTGGGAAGGAAATTCAATTTTTGTGACTTATTAATTTATACACTCAACCCTATTTTTAAATCTGCCAGTAGGAAAGACTGACTATTTGAAACAAAACCTCCATATTTTAAAGTTATCTGAATTTCATTATGGTCCTTTCCCTTATGTGTACTATCTTTTTTTAAGGATATAGACGATAATTATCCTTTTCATGTGGCTCAGATTTATTCACATTCTGGTATGAATCTAGGGTAAAGTTAAGTATGGGATAGTTTAAAGAATAGTTTACTTTTTTTTACATATAGTATTATGTTGAATTTTTATACTTTGATTGTTCAAGTGATCGACTGATTTTTCAGCCAAAATTCTGTTCTGGGTTATTTAATTTTAATTATGGACAATTACAATAGACGATCACCTCCACTGCTTCCTGACTTAAAATAAATACTTTCTGAAGTTTTGGCATATGTGTATCCTTTTTTGTTTTTAATAAAGTGGAAGGATATAATACTCATATTAAGGATAGTGAATGGATACATTTGCATGGAAAGTAACTAGTCATGAACTATTTTAGTTTAAAATAGCAGTTGGAACATTCATGTAAATAAATTTACACAAATGACCCAATTTACACAGGGGGAAAAAAGGAAATAATTAGGGGGAAGAGAGAAATATGTAAATCAGAAGACCCTAGCAAGTTAGGTAGTTTATATTTGGAAAATGCCAGCTTGCCTAAGAACAAATCAGTGCATTTATCTGCATTCCGTTTTTATTAGGAACACCAAGCTAATATTTAAATACAAAACTGTGTGGGAATTAATTCATTACCAATGGGATAAGCAATGAAGCAGGGACTTATCTTTATATTAATAAAAAATATGAAACCTATGAAATGTAATTTTGATTCCAAAGTAGAATAATTGATTGATTGAGGTGGCAATAATTGTAACACACCCTAATTGAAAACTGTTGTTTAATACACAACAAATCAGATCACATCAACCCATCCTAGATAATCATCCCAACAACAAATCAGTTAATTTGTTTTCAGGAACAGAGTAACATTACTCATTTTATGGGAGTCCATCGCATGTTTATGTTTTATTTCAAAGTATAACGGTTTCATTTTCTAATGTTGGTTCAGAATTAGAAAATTTGTGTACAGGTAATGCCAAGAATAGAACTGTTTCCAAAGAGAACCTCTGAAGTTTCATGTGAAAATTTTAATGTTTAAAATTTTTCACCTCCCAAGTGAAAAAGCAGGCAGATTTTAATTATGTACTGCTGAACCTCTGGTAAGCAAAAATATATGCTTCTTTTGCATACATCCTTTGTCAATGCTTAATTCGAAATTACATTCTGCAGAACTGAAGGGAAATAAGTGTCTTAATCAGAATGGCTTATGATGCATGCCATGTGCAAAAATAAGGCCACTTTTTACCAAGGAAAATGTGTATTCGTATCCTTTCCTTTATACCTAACAACTGGCCAAAACAGTGTGCAAAAGTCTGCAAATGGATACCACAGCTTTTCACAGAATATTCTTTCTTTTACCTCCAACAAAACCCACCCAGAGAGAAAGAAAAAGGAAGGAAGATGAGATTTCTTATCTAGGATAAGAAAGAAAAAATTAAGAGGAATTTTATCTCCCTTACATTAGTGATTTTACCATTTGAGGACAATACTAAGGTAATAAAAAGTGAAATTTACTAGAGGTTATCAGCGAAGACAAAGTATTAGTCTTCTTTGGAGCCATGTTAGGCAAGCATTTTCAAAAGCTCAGAATTGAGATTTTTTTCAAAAAAATTACTTTTACTGGACCTCTTAATGATAGGTAAAGAAGTCTAATCAGAGGCCAACCTGACCAGCAGGAAATTTGGGACATGGATGGTTTCTTTTTTTAAATCTGGTGCTTTAGGGGCTATTTGGTCAGTGTAATTAATTGATTTATAATTGCACTGAGAGCTCTTAAATCATTAGAGATGGCTAGTTAATGACAAACTACTAGATGGTTTTGTTTGAGGCAAATTTCCTCACTATCTGTGGTATTCACTAGCACTCTTTAAGAGAGCTTGTTTTAATTTTTGTTTTATTTTTTTTCTATAGCCCAGCGGGCTTATTTACATAAAATATTTCCCCCTCCCCGCAAAATTACAAAAGGGAAAAGAAAACAACAGCAGGCAATGACAGCAACTAAGATCAAAAGAAGAAGCATTCAAGACCTTAATATTGTGAAAAATTCTCATTATCCCTGTGTGATTCCAGGTCAATGATTAAAACATGGGGCCTTCATAAATATCATGGTTTTCCATTCATGTTCTCTGCTTCTCTAGTTACTTTTGCGAAAAAGAAAAGAAAACAATGTAATTGTCCTCTAGTGTTTATATTCCTTATTTACTATTTTGTTTTAAAATGCATTTCAAAGTATCAATTGAAAGAAGTTTGACTTTCTCCAGGGATAACCGTCTTGGTAATGAGGGCACTCGGCATTAATTTAGAAGAATATTTGTTTAACATATTAGTTTAATTAATTTGTTTAGAGTTATGAATATCTGAAAAAAATGTTTTAGGCATTTAAAATTAAAATTAGGCATCTAATCAAAGAAAGAAGCCACCTGAAATTATGGAGAAACTTCCTACTGGCGGAACACTTCCGCTCCTCGGCGGGAAGACGCTCCAGCCTGCAAACTTTGCCTTTGCAAAGTTTAAGCCTGGAAGCCCCGGAAACCCGAGCAACTTCCCAGCAACTTTCGGCTTCCTTTAACTCGCAGGCGCCGTGCCTGGCAGAGGGGAAGCCCGGAGCCTCCTCCAAGCAGCCTGCCCGCCTGCCGGGCTTCCCCTCCACCGCGTGGCTTGGGGCCAGGCGCGCGCCCGCGAGGAAAAAGGAAGCCGCAAGTTGCTGGGAAGTTGCTCGGGTTTCCGGGCTTCAGGCTTAAACTTTGCACAGGCAAAGTTTGCAGGCGGGAGCGTCTTCCCGCCGAGGAGCGGAAGGGTTCCGCCGGTGGGTGGGCAGGCTGCTTGGAGGAGGCGACCCGGCGGCGCCCGGGTTTCCTCCGCCGCGCGGCTCGGGGCCAGGCGCGAGTGCCCGCGAGGAAAAAGGAAGCCGAAAATTGCTGGGAAGTTGCTCGGGTGCTGGGAGCAGGCTTTAAAGTGCTGCCCGAGCAAAGTTTAAGCAGCCTGCCCGCCCGCCGGGCGGAACCCTTCCCACTCCTCGGCGGGAAGACGCCCAGCCTGCAAACTTTGCCTTTGCAAAGTTTAAGCCTAGAAGCCCCAGAAAAAAAGGGGATCGGCGGGGACTCACCTTCGGAGAGGTCTCACTCGAAGGTGATTTCAACTCCCAGCCGAGGCCTTTGCAAAGTTCTTTCTTTCCTACTCCCGAGAGCGCTCCGCACTGTTTTGCAGCTTTGGGGGCCACGCGGCACAGGGCAATACACCACGCCCAGCTATTTTTTTCAGGGGCGGGCCGGATTGGACAGACCAACGGGCGGATGTGGCCCGCGGGCCGTAGTTTGCCCACCCCTGCCCTAACAGAACACTTAAGCAGTGGGACAGGTTGCCTTCAGAAATTGCAGATGCTTCATCACTGGAGGGTTTAAGAAGACACTGGACATCCATCCATTGGGAAATTGTATAGGGCCTCCTGCTTTAGAAGGGGGTTGGACTAGAAGACCTCCAAGGTCCCTCTATTCTGATTAAAGGGAATTAAAATCTGAGCTTCAGGATCCTCTATTTTGTTCTAAGAAAAAAGATGCTAATTCTTAAACCAGATTATAGTCTACAGTGGAGATTGTCATTTCTTTCTTCTTTTTTAAACTGAAGATGATCAAAGTGCAAGGACCAAGTATTTATAATACAAGCCCTTTATCTTAATAGTCTCTTTGATTAGGCAAATAAAGCAGGTTCTTATTTTCTCTTTTAAGCGTAAATGTTAATGCTAGTCGTAAAGAAACCGGAAATTGAAAATAACCTGATCTACACACTAACTGCCACACTAATGAAACAACTGGCTTTCATTCCCAGTCTTCTCCTGCCTGGCACCCTCTCGATATCACATAGCCTGGGCCTGTGTGTGCTGCCTCTGTGTTAAACAAAGAATTCTTTACTCCCGAGAGCCAGTGGGAACAAATTAAATTCATCCTGTTTTTTTCCCCCTCTTTTCTGCTGTACCTCAGGAACCAATGTGAGGGAGACAAGGGTGAATAACACCTACAAGTAGCAATATGTCTGCCCTTTTCAGGTGCCCCACAAGTTTGGTGCTCTTTCTCCCCTTCCTGTGCCTAATGTCCCTATCGGTGGTGTGGTTCAAATATTTTTACCACCGGTTTGGTGGGTGTGGCTTGGTGGGCGTTCTTTGTGCGTGCACGCCAATGTTCTGGCCCAAACCCTTTTCCAATAAGACAAACAATAACCAAAGGGAAAAGAAACCTTTTAATGAGTGTTACGAATCCTCGGTTAAAAGGCTGCTGCAAACTCATTAACTTTGATAAACATAAACCTTGCCAAAACAGTGCAAGACTGCCAAAAATCACAGATAAGAAATATTTCACAACACAGGAGTCTTCAAATACCAACTTAAGATACTGTAATGTCCATGAGACTGAGTTTCAAAATGTCGTTGCTTCCTGCAAAGAACATTCACTTCACAGCTGGCTTTTATCTTCCTAAAGGAGGGGCCATTACCTTGCAGCCTTACTCCCGAGTCGCCCGTGCTGTTGCAGCTGCTCTTTCCTGCGAGCAATCCTGCACGCATGCGCAGTTGGCACAGGCTCCTCGGGAACCTCCTCATCACTGCTGCCAGCCCCCACAATCTCTGAAGGCAGCAGTCCACTCCCTAATGGTCCTGGCCCCTCATCTGAATCCTCACTCTCCTCAGCCATCTGCACCTGCTGCCGGCTAACCACAACAGCCAAACACGCACTTTGTATAGGCGCAGAGGCTTGCTGACTCACCTCCTGCGATCTTGCACTCTCCCTGTCGCTTCAGCAGCTGCCACACACCAATCTGTTGTGCCACGCAAAGCAGCTGCACTTCAAATTCAGAGGACAAAGGTGAGTATGGCAGCCTGGGCGGGCCCAACAGCAGAGTGTTGGAGAGATCCTGTTCGCTCCACTGCTCATCAGCGCTACCGGCTCGGCAGAACCAGGCTGAACCGGTAGAATACTGGTCCCTATGTTTAATCAAACTGCAAGCCATGTTACATCTGCCTTAAGTTCTTTCATTCTAACAGATGCAGCTAGGCCCCTGGTAGTCCTCAACTTATAGCAGTTTGTTTAGTGACCATCCAAAGTTACAACACTGAAAAAAAGCGACTTAGGACTGTTTTTCACACTTAATGACCATTGCAATATCCCCATGGTTACATGATCAAAATCCAGATGCTTAGCAACTGGCTCATATTGATTTCCATTGTCGTGTGTCCCCAGTTCATATGATTATCTTTTGCAACCTTCCGGATAAGCAAAGCCAGTGGGGAAGCTGGATTCAGTTAACAACTTTATTGCTAACTTAATAACTACACTTGATTCACTTAACAACGGTGGCAAGAAAGGTAGTAAAACGGGACAAAATTCACCTAACAAATGTCTCACCTAGCAATTGAAATTTTGGGCTCAATTGTGGTCATAAGTCTTGACTGCCTGTACTTTCTGGTGCTCGGGTGGGATGCTACCAGTTCTGCCTGGTTCTATAGAACCGGTGGCTCTGAAGAGCAGCAGACACAGAACCGGTTCTGTGTTTGCCACTGTTTGGTCCACCTGCCCGCCTAGGCTCTTACCTGTCCTTTATTTCCCCCCTTTTCAACCTCAGCTGCTTTGTGCGGCACAGCTGAGGTTGAAAAAGCAGGAAAGAAGAGGATTTTCAAACGCTGCATACCTGCGCGCTGTGCTTTTCAGCTGTCCGGGTGGCACAGCTTAAGGTTTTTTACATGCGCGCACAGCGTGCGTTAGGCATGTGTGCGTGCAAAGCGCGCATGTGCACACAAAACATAGTCACTGAACTGGTAGTAACACCGGTTGAATCCCACCCCTGCTGGTGCTCCTTTCTATATTATCTTACTACCCTCTGTTATGTCAACATTAAATTTTATGGAATTAATTCTTTTAATGCTCTGACAATCCCTCCCAAATTTAACAAAGGGCGCCTGTGAGTTTCTTCCCAAAATATCCCTGTGTGAGGTTGCATTCAGTGGAGATCTTCAACTTGACATTCCAGAATAGAATTGTACTCTACAGCTGAGAATACAAGCACAACCACTGTCTAATATATACAGGAAGTGCCAATTTGGGGAAGAACTACTCAACAATTGGACTGATTTTTCCCCCCATTGTATCCAGATTGCCAACAAGTCAGAGGGAAAGGACAGAATCAGATTACAACTCTGATAAATGTATCTTTAATTATGTGACTTGACAGAAAAGCTGGACTTTTAAGGGGGTGGTAGTGATGTTAAAGGAGTGGTAGTGATATTAAGGGAGTGGTAGTGATTTAAGCAGTATATAAGTGATATGAGCTGTGGCTCAGTGGCTAAGGCACTGAGCTTGTCGATCAGAAAGATCGGCAGTTCGGTGGTTCCAATCCCTAGCACCGCGTAACGGAGTGAGCTCCCGCTACTCGTCCCAGCTTCTGCTAACCTAGCAGTTCGAAAGCATGTAAACATGCAAGTAGAAAAATAGGGACCCCTTTGGTGGGAAGGTAACAGCATTCTGTGCGCCTTTGGCATTTAGTCATGCCGGCCACATGACCACAGAGACGTCTTTGCACAGCGCTGGCTCTTCGGCTTTGTAACGGAGATGAGCACTGCCCCCTAGAGCTGGAAACAACTAGCACGTATGCGCGAGGGGAACCTTTACCTTTAGTGATATTACTTCTTATAAGTAAATCCAAAGACATAGAAAGATATACAAGGAAAAGAGAGGGCGTTTTTAAAGCATATTTTCTCTTACAAATGTACGTGTTTTCTAGATGCAACCATGAAAAAGTCATCACAATTTTAAACAAGTCAGACCCCCCACCTCCGACTTAACAGTCCAGTTTTGTTCCTTCCATATGGAAAACATAAGTCAATTATTGTAATATCCAGTCTCCAGCAAGCCATGAAACTTCAGGAAGAGATCTCGTATCATGTTATAGTTAAGCGCTATCCTTGAAATAGCGAGGAGACTGGATTGTAATGTTATTTTATGAATGGATTTGGCAGCAGTGATTATAAAATAGCGCACTCCATCCTCGTCTTTTTCCTCTGTGAAATCATTTTGCTGGGGAAATGTGTCCGGATGAAATGGGTTGGAAGGCTGTCTACAATGTTTATGTTCCCAGGCAACAACTGCAGGCAGTCCTCGACGTACAGCAGTTTGCTTAATGATCATTCAAAGTTATGACAGTATTGAAAAAAGTGACCTAGGACCATTTTTCACATTTAAGACCATGGCAACATCCCCATGGTCACTCACATGATTTACATCCGGATGCTTGACAACTGACTCCTATTTATGATGGTTGCAGTGTCCCAGGATCGTGTGATTATCTTTTGTGACCTTCCAACAAGCAAAGTCAATGAGGGAAGCCAGATTCATTTAACAACCGTGTTACTAATTTAACAACCACGGCGATTCACCTAGCAACTGTGGCAAGAAAGGTTGCAAAACTCACAACACATTTCTCACTTAGCAACATAAATTTTGGGCTCACTTGTGGTCGTCATTCAAGAACTACCTTTATAAAACTTGAATCATTGATCCTCCTGGCTAGGGATGATTGTTGTCACACCCCTGTTAGAATCTGACTCTGAGGGAGAGGAGGAACAGCTGACAGGGAGTGGGAGTGTAGCTCCGGAGGTTGTGGAGGAAACTGGGGAAAGGCACAGGCCTGCTGGGCATTCAGAGGAAGACCCAGGCCCATCCCCTCTTCATCCTAGGGCATGCAGGGAGGAGCGGATAAGGGAGCAACATGAATGGCGTAGTCTACGGGGGAGGGAAGGGCCTTGATTCCCTTCATGGGCTGCAGCTGTGAGGACTGTTTAAAAGGACAAACTGCGCATGGCCCAGTGCTGGAAGCAAAGTGTGAAAATATTTCTAGTCTGTCTGTTCTTATCTGAGTTCTGGTGTCCTTCCCAGTGTGTGTATTTTGATATCTGTGGACATCTTCAAGCCCTTATCCTGCCTTGTCTCCTTAATTGCTTCAATGTGGTTTGTGTTGTTTTCTCTTTTATATGTATTTTGAGCTTACATGGAATTTCTTCCTTTTCGCAACTGTTTGTGGGGGAATTTTTTTTCCTCCAGTCCACGATAATTGGACCTTTGAAGCCAAGTTGAAGGAATTAAAGGGACTTCACCTGTTTTTGTGACTTTGTTGTTTTTGTATCCCACCCGGGGTCATCACAATTGTAGTCCAAAACCTAAGGGAACACAGATTAAAAAGCTTTACTATAAAGGGAATCAAGTTTGTAATAGCAACATTTGAATTTGCACTTCCTAAAATCGGTTTAAAATGTTACAGGCCTTTTGTCCCATGATTCCCTTGACTTTCAAAGTGTAAAATTAAGGATTTGTGTTAAGGTATTGAGATTTAATAGCTTACCAGCTGTTGTAAGGCTGATGCAATGAGGATGAATCAGCATGGTTATTGCCGTTTTAAGACTGAGGATGGATCCCACAGGGTTTTACCAGTTTAAGAAGCACTCTATATATGAGGCCATGAGAGGGCATAGCTCTCTCTCCTTGTGTTCTGTCTCCATTGTAGTACTCAATGCAGAATAATGAAGACTGATTGCTTGCCAGGTATTTGCCTACCACGTATATGTATGTATATAGCTTGTCTTGCATATAAACCACTGTTAAAAGACAATACCTCTGTGTGTGCTGTGTTTTGCTCCTACTATTGTCTCACAATAGTAGTCACGCTGCAAACACTCTGACAATTTGTTGTTGTTGTTGTTTTGTTTTCAGAATATTGGTGAGTCAACATTATTTAATGCACTGAAGCAACTGCTACCTATTATCAAACCTTCCAGGAACAGAACAGCAGATGATTACACTCCCCAAGAGTTCCTTCTATTATTGGTGTATATTTACTCCATAGTGGGAGAAGTCAAAACTGGGAAAGAATTAAATGAGGCCGAAAGTCAAGTGAAGGAAGCCTTTATCCAAGCTATTTGCGATGAACCAGAGCTATCACCTTTGCTGCAGAAAATAATAGGTAAGTGGAACAACTACTATGCCTCCAATGGAGGTAACTCTGAGTTTCAAGCGGGCAATGTTTTCATGCAGGATTTCAGTAGGGCGTCAAGTACCTGCATTTAATTCTCAAATACTTGAGGAATCTTTTTAAATAGTAGGAAAAATGGATTTTTCAAGTACCAAAAATAATGTGGATTAAGAGCTGTTTTGTGGGGATAGGGAGAAAGATTAAGATTAACAAAGCAGCTCTCTTGAATCGAAAGAATCTTGAACTGTTTTCTTTTAAAAAAATATGATAGATAAAATAAGGTAGTGAAAGAACATGATCAATATTGTTGCTTATTGATTCCCGCTACCTAAGCTCTAGAAGAATAAAATCCTCTACCAATATGTTACAATGCAAACAAAAGGCTTTATTCTGAATTGTATCTACTTCTACGTCTTGTCTTTTCTAGCACTGCCACTAAAGCACATTTTATTTATTTAATATGAGTGTTAGCTAAATAAAAGGTGAACTGCATTAAGTCCTTGTCTGTGTTTTGGAAATACCTGAGATAGCTCGTGTGAGGCGGCCTACAGTAGTGTCATTAATTCAGTTTCAATAAGTTTAAAAAAAATAGAACTGTGCGGTAATATTGAAGTTTACAGATCCCTTGGGAAGTGCACATTGTTTACCTACATACTAAGAGATTATTTTTTTCTTCACTTGGATATCCATTAGATTTCTTGTATAAATACTACTACTTGAAAGAGTCTTCAATTGGCCTTATTTGGTTTGCAATTTATTAAGGCTTATCTTTCTACTCAATATATATATATATATATTAAATTGTAGTTAGATAACATAAATCTTTGGAGGAGAGATGGAAAGTTTTACAACCAAGCTTACCAGCAGGTTTTACATGTGCGTTATTGTATATGCTTTAACTTAGGAGAGAGCCTGTGACCAACAATACGGATTTGGTAGGTCATTGTTAAGTTTTTTTCCGTAGAGTGGTAGATATTTGTTTATAACAACTTGTAAATGTTGCCAGGCTTGAATAAGAGAGAATCCAATGAAGTTGTTTATACAGAACGTACAAAATAAACAACATTCACAGAACACAATATAGCTTGATTGTTGACATCATATCAGAAAAAGCTGGGATGTAAAAAAGTTAAAATACACAGCTTTCATGGAATAGTTTTCTGATACATACATAGAATATTTTTCTCATTGTACCTGAAGTTCAGAATAAAAATTAAAGTTTCCTCCACGTGAGACATTTTTGTCTCATGTGGAGGAAAGGTATGTGCATATTACCAAGAACATGCAGAATGGCAGTCTCATTCCAAATTTTGTCCTTTCATCTCCATTAATATATGAAAATGTTTGTTCTCATTAGCACATTTCTCCATTCTCCTCCAAGCAACGGCCTGTGATGAGGAACCCATTGGAGAAATTGACTGTGCAATTAACGTGGGAGACAGATTAAGTTGAACCAGCTGTACGTTTAACAGCATTTAGACAGCTTCCACATTTTTATATGGAAAAAAACCCCATGTGCAGCAAATTTATCCTGTCGCATGATTAATGCACAAGTCTTTGCATTAATTGTTGGTTGGCAAAACATTTCAGACAAAAAGATTTATTAAGCCTTCATTGAGCAGCAATAATACTTGTTTTAACCTCGTATGGGCTAGAGGTAAGAATAATTTTACATTTTGGAGATTTCTTTTATTGCTATTCACACATAAAATTCAGTTGGATCTCTTTAAAGTAGGCATGTGACTCTCAATGTTCTAAAACACTTCCCACATCTAGAACTAGCTGGAAACCCATGCTTCACAACGAATCTTTGTGATCGGGCTATGCAGGAGAAATTTGGTTGACAATCCGTTGGCTCAGTGGTGGCCGGTGATTGAAACACACAAGGGAATATCGCTCCCGCCGCCTTGAGTCCAGAAGCAGTTCCATAGGTGGAAGGCGTAGACATTTTGGTGAGGTACCAACATTTAGTATTGTGAAGGAGCCCCAGACCACTCCTGAGTGAAGGAGTGGAATGTCTGCCAGTTTGAACTGAGGTAACAGAATGTGAGGCAACTGGCAGTTGGAACAAGTTCTTTTCAGGTGGAGGGGAGTAGAATGTGTAACTCCTTAGCATCAGAGTGTGTTAATATAAGGCAACTGGCAGTTGGAACAGAGTTCTTTTCAGGTGGGGAGGGGGAGTAGAACTCCTTAGCATCAGAGCGTGTTAATTACTGTATAAGAAATACTAATGATCTGGTGGTCATTTCAAAAAATCCTTTCTTAGTGAGCACCTAAGAAAGAAGCCAAGAGGAACATACGTGCCAAATTTCAAGTTTGTAGGCATTATGGTTCTGGAGAATTCATGATGAGTGAGTGGTACTTGGCTTGATAGATAGATAGATAGATAGATAGATAGATAGATAGATAGATAGATAGATAGATAGATAGATAGATAGATAGATCGCGGAGTTGTATTTTGCTGGAAAAACAAAGCAGGGTTAATATTGCTGGGAGATTTTCAAGGAATCTTAAGACGCTGAGTTAAACTGAGGAAAATCAGACTGGTAGAAAGTAAGGGGAAACCATTTCCATAATGTTATCAAGAAAATGGCCTGGGTATGTCAATGAATTCAATGGGATTCAAGCTTGGCTCAGAAGAGATGTGACTTTATTTACCCCAACCAACCTTTTCTCAAACTTAGCAACTTTAAGATTGTGTGGATTTCAGCTCCGAGAACTTTGAAAAATATCCATCTGGAAAGTACTGAAGCAACTATGCCTATTTTACACCATATTTTAACTTAGCAAATGAAGTTTGAGCAACACTATAGTTATCTAGTTATTTGCACATTTAATTTGATCTGGCTCTAGATGGGACAATGACTATAATAGTTTATACATTTATATATGCAAACACATATGAATGATGTATTTGCATGTACATAATAATATATTGGGGCACAGTGGCTCAGCAGTTAATGATGCTGAACTTGTTAGCTGGAAAGCTGACAACCAGGGTTGAAGACCCAAGCACCATGCAACTGGGGGAACTCCTGTTACTTGGCCCAGCTCCTACCCACCTAGCAGTTCGAAAGCATGCAAATGGGAGTAGATAAATAGATACCACTTTGATGCGAAGATAACAGTGTTCCGTGTGCCTTGGTGTAAATTCATGCTGACCACATGACCATGCAAAACAATGCTGCCCTTGGCTAAGAAACAGAGTTGAACACGACTAGGTAGGGAAAAGTTTTACCTTTAATAATATATCATATTAATATTTGACAGCCAGGTTGGTGCAGTGGTTAAGGCATTAGGCTAAGAAATGGGAGACCATGAATTCTAATCCCTCCTTAGGCATAAAGCCAGCTGGTGTGTGTGTGTGTGTGTGTGTGTGAGAGAGAGAGAGAGAGAGAGAGAGAGAGAGATCTCTCTGTGTGTGTGTGTGTGTGTGTGTGTGTGTGTGAGAGAGAGAGAGAGAGAGAGATCCTTGCCCAGTTAAGGCTAATTGGACCTGGGAATTGTTCTGTTGCAGATTTATTAAGTATTTATGTTTCTCAGAGTATAAACACATTTGCATTGAGAAGTCACTGAGCACCTGGTGCTTAAAAATTAGCAAGTTAGCATAGCATAGGATAGCATAGCATTTTAGGTTTCTATATCGCCCCACAGTGCTTTGCAGCCCTCTCTGGGCAGTTTATAACATCAGCATATTTTCCCCAACAATCTGGTTCCTCATTTTACCGAGCTTGAAAGGATGGAAGGCTAAGTCAACCTTGAAGCCCATCAGGATCAAACTCTAGGCTGTGGGCAGTTTGCCTGCAATACTGCACTTCAACCACTGCGTCGCCAGGGCTCTTCAAATTAACTAGCCTTAAAATCAAACCACATGATTTCCAATTACACATACAGCCCTTTCGTGAATAATCTTCCCTCTTCCCTCTGCTTGTTTTTCATACAGCGTTAAAAAAGAACTGGCAAAAAACAATTTAGGCATATTTGAAACATAACTATCCTTCTGGATTTTGGCATTCAGAAGCAGTGACGTGTGACTTTACTTTTACTGACATTAAAATTCAGAGTAGGAAGGAAAAATTGCTCTTCGGTGACAAATAATTTCCTGCAATTTGTGTTGAATTTTCATATTCTGTAACACTGGGTTTTTTTTCCCATGAATGATGATGAGATGTACCTACTATTTGCAAGATTGGAGAGAGCTTCTCTGTGTGTCTGTTTCTCTCACACAGAGACACCAGATTGTTACTGACAACAATTCCAATCTTCATCACAAAAATGGGAATAAGTATAAAGGCTTTTCCCCCTATAATTACCGGTAGCTATTAGGTTTGATTGAAAAACTTGGTTTACGGGATTGAGAAATCCCAGCTATCAAGGGAAAAAAATCAGAACGTATTACCTTGAACTGAATTTCCTGATTCAGCATTCCAAATAGCCAATATAGTCAAACAGAGGAATCCTTTAAACAAATATTTTTAGCAGTGTCCGATAATTTTAAATATGGGTGCTTGAATGCAGTCTTATGGTAGCTCACATCCCCAACATTCAGTCCATCGACTGGTAGCAGACTTCACATGCAAGAAGCGCCATCTGCAGGATGCAGGCAGCATGAGAAACCACGCCCCCCCCATGAGAAAACTTCTCCCCACAGAGTTGGTCCCTGGTGCCAAAAAATTTTTTATCGGTAATAAAGCTTTGGCCTCTGAGTTAAAAGATATATCTGAGATACAGTCCAGAATGCTCTTTTAGGTATCACTAAAAATTTATACACGCCCTAGATCCGTGATGGCAAACTTATGGCACGCGTGCCCAAAGTGGCATGCGAAGCCATGCCCAGCACGTGCGGCCTTGCTTGTCTGTCTTGCGGGTTTCTGACATGCATGCGCATGCAACAGTCAGCTGTCCGCGCATGCAACAGTGCCGAAAACCAGTGTGCGCATGCGCACAGGCCAGCTGATTGTCGGGCGTGCATGTGTGCCAGAACCCAGAAGTTCGGCTTTTCCGGACCGTGATCATTTTGCGCACGTGGCCGTGCCGAAAACCAGCCTGTGCATGTGCGCGAGCCAGCTGATCGTTGGGCGCACATGCGTGCTAGAAGCCAGAAGTTTGGCTGTTCTAGAGAGTGGCCCCGACGAGTGCGTGCACGCTCAACATTTCCGCGAAGATTCACCATCACTGCCCTAGGTGATTGGTTCTAAAGCAGGGGTGTCCAACCTTGGCAACTTTAAGGCTTGTGGACTTCAACAATCAGAATTCCTGAGCTAACTTGACTGGAGGAGGAATTCTGGGAGTTGAAGTCCACAAGTCTTAAAGTTGCCAAGGTTGGACACCCCTGTTCTAAAGAGCATCTCCTGTTGCCATTATCATACACTTAATTAATACTCACAGTAAAAAAAAAAATTGCGCTAGTTGTTAACGCTGTAGTAGAAGCTACTTTTCAAAGAGCAAATGTGCCAAGAGTAAAGATCTTTCGGATGTGCAGAGATAGCTGTGTTATTTATTAAACAACAACTGTGGAACAAAAATAGTAAATCTGTGCCTGGTGATTTCTGCTGTATCCAAAATGATGGGCTATGGAAATTTTCCAGGTTGTCTGAAATAACCATTTTGAGAAAAGGTAGCATAAATAATTAAAGGTTCTACTCATACTAAAGCAACAAGGTTTACACGAAAGGAGGCTGAGTCTACCTATAAGATGATCTGCCCAAATATAGGACTAAGAGAAAGAAAATAAAGTCAGGTGAAAAATCCTATTCAGTGCCCAGCTTTCCTTCCCAGAGATCGTTCAGATTAGATCCGCTGATAAATTCTATAAAATAAATATATCTAGAATGGCCAATTCCTGTTGAAACCAATCCTGGAATTTTTCCTCTTCCCCAATAAAGGGTTTCATTTATCTTAATTTATTAATTTAATCACTCCAGCTTTTGAAGACAGCCAAAATCCCACCATGTCACAGGAAGTGCAAGAATAGTAGCAATCTCAAATCAACACATTGCTTGAGTGTAAAAGCTGCTTTCGGAATAATTCCCTCTGCAAATTACATATATATGGAGACAGGAAGTCTACTGCTCCTGCATGTCATTTAAATTGAGCCTAAATGGCATGTTGTATGGAATACGTGGTATGGGCAAGTGTATTTATCCTTAACACAATCCTGATGCAGCCGTCAATGAAATCAAGTTGGACACCCTTGTACTAGAAGGTCGCCACCCAGAAGAACCATAGTGAAGACATTTAAATATTATTAGGTTGTTCTGTTTATTTCTGGGAAAGACCTTATGGGCAGAGTGGAATCTTTGAGCCATCAAGAACTACAACAGCCTTTCATTGTTGTCTCATCATCTCCGCTAATAGTGCATCTTTTTTTTTTACCATTATAGTGATATGTAGCTTTAGTTTTTCATTCTGCTAAGTCACTCTTTCATTCGAGTTTGATCAAAATGAGGAACCTGATGAAAATTGCAACAAACCACAACGTGATTATGATTGGTGGTTTTCTTCCAGAACCTTCTAACATCATCCCCCATTTAAAAAAAAAAAAAACCATTTTCAATCAATATGCATTGGTCTGGTTAATCTGGCCACTATGTTTTTCTGTCTCATTGTGACGTTGACTGCTTTAGATGTACTGTAGGTTTTTTTTTAATTCTTTTGTCTGGCATCTACTGACCATTCAGATTTGTGCAAGCAAAATACTTCTGCCGATGTGTTGTTGAAGAGATTGTTTGAGAAAGGGGTTTAGTTGTGGGGATTTATGTGGGAACTCTAAACTAAGAACCCATGGGGAAAGTAGCCAAGGACACAGAGCTTCTCTGCCAGGAGTGACCATTGGGAAGGATGTTAGTCAGGCAAATTATAGAATTATCACAGCCAAGCCTTTCAGTTATATGCATTAACTCAAGGATGAACTAGTCACTTTTGGTCTATTCTCAACTTCTGTAGGTTAAACCTATCAATCAACCCATTTGACTTAGACTTAGACTAACTTTAGTGTCACTTTGAATGTACACTAATTGGCATACATTAAAATGAAATTTCATTGCATACAGTTCTCAAAGGGTCACCACTTCCAATATGCACTACATCAGTGGTCCCCAACCACCGGGCCCCGGACCGGTACCGGTCCATGGATCATTCTGTACCGGGCCGCCTATTTTGCTTGGGCACCGCCATCTTGTTTCGACGGCGCTTGAGAAAGTGCTTCCGGGTGAGCTTGTCGGTTGGAAAGCGGCGTTTGGGTGCTGAAGGAATCCTCGCGCCTTAGTTTCGTCGAAGAGGGGGGGCAGCTTCGAACAAAGAGACGTCCCGATGGCGGTGGAGTCTCGCATTACTCAGGAGGAGATTAAGAAAGAGCCCGAAAAGCCCATCGACCGCGAGAAGGTACAAAGGAGGAGTTGAAGGTGGCGGGGAGAAGCGGGGGACGGCTGGCTGGCCGGTCGCTCGGCTCACCTTGCCTTGGTCGTGCGTGCTGATCCACCGGTCCGTGGATCATTTTGTACATTTTGTACCGGGCCGTGGTACAAAAAAGGTTGGGGGCCACTGCACTACATAAACATGATAAATAAACAAACAAACAAATAAATCAATAAATAAATTCAAAATTATGCATATAGCAACATATATTATATGAAACAGAGAAACAACACAGTCTAGTTCGGATGTATATATGTACAAGGTGAGAAAAACAAGTCTTGTGAGTTTACCAGATGGATGGCATAGAGAACAAAGCTATTATAGAATCTGGTAGTCCTGCTAGAACTACTTCAAAGCCTCCTCCCCAAGGGGAGCAGTAGAAGCAGACCGTCAAATAGGTGTGTGGGGTCTCTAACAATGCTTCAAGCTCTAAACACATAGCGCTTACAAGCAGTATCCGGAATAACAGGAAGTGAGCTTCCTATAATCTTCTTGGTTGTCCTTTCCACTCTCTGTATGGACTTTCTATCTGAGGCACTGCTGCCACCAAACCAAACAGAGATGCAGTTTGTTAAAACACTCTCAATCGTGCCTCTATAAAAAGTGGCCAGGACAGAAGGAGGAAGATGTTTTGAAAAACAAAGTGGTTGCAGAAACTGGTATTCTGGTCTCCTTTGTAGCCAAATGAGTACTGAAGAATAGATACTGAGCCTTGGAGCAGGACAGATGGGAACAATCCCAGAGCACACTGTCTAGAACAATTGGGATCGTACAAATCACTACCTCTGGCTCTCAAGGCTTCTTCTCCATGCTCCATGGATTGTCCAGATGGAGAAGGTTGAATTTGTGCAAGAGGGAAAACACCACTTATCAACTGGAGTACTTGAAGCCATCTTTAGGCTGCTCAATTGCTATCTAATGCTGAGGTAAGGCAGAGACATGACATTATATCCTCTGGGATATTTAGTGACACATCATTGCCCAGCAAGCAGGCTCTGTGGATGTGATTTCCAAGGTACCATATCAGTAGAGTAATAATGAGAGTCGCTTTTCTACCATTAAAAATGCCAATTAGATGCCTAAATCGTCTTAGTACATTTCTAAAATCTTACATGTTCCTCAGGAAAAAAAAATGTCCTTTCAACTTCCCTTGTCTTTCATTCAAATTAAATCTGTAACAACATGTGATTAGTGGAAGACAGACAAAAGGTGATTGCAAAGGTTTAAACACTTTCCCTCCTTCCATTACAAAGACTGATGGATAATCTTATGTCGTATAAATCAATAATGATTTACTATTTTACCACAAAATAACAGGTACGGGGGGGGGGGGAGGGAACCTGTCTATCAGGGCAGATCCTTGTTGTATAAATAGGGTTAAGATATCTGTTTATAACCTTGATGTAGTACTTTAAATGAAAGGTTAGTAAGATGTGCCTAGTAGAGTAATAATTTATGATCTCTCTTTTATTTTTCAAAAAAAAAAGCTTGTTTGGACTTACAATTCTTTTACATACTTTTAAAATCCTATGAAGGGCAATAAAAATGGTCTTCACTGAGCTTGAAGCCTATCGTCATCTTTTAATGAGGGTTGGATTTGAACATTTGCAGTTTAAAAGTCAACCTAGATAGTATCACTTACAAGTTGGCCAAAGTGTTTTGAGATGTCATACTGGAAAAATTCAAGGGATGTCTTTGGGATGTTTCAGCATCAGAACCAGTTTATCTATCAGGCTGGGGAGCAGCTGTGAACATCTGGTACAGGGGTGGGATTCAGACCAGTTCGGGCGAACCAGATGTTAAATTTGCATCTGGTCCGCTGAAACGGTATTTGAACCGACCGGCTGGCCCTGCCCACCCTGCCCCTCCCAGGAGTCTCAATGTGGCCCATTTTCGATGCAGGTAAGTGCAGGGTTCACATGGATACTCTAGGAGGGGGGAAGTGGACCTTCCAGAAGTCCAGAAACGGGCCCATTTCCGGTTTTCGGAGGGCCTCCAGAGCTCAGGGGAGGCCATTTTCACCCTCCCAGTGCCTCTGGACCCTTGGGAAGGCAAAATATGGGAATGGAAGGATTTATATTCCTTGCAGACAGCTGGTCATTTGTATCCTAAATTTACAGGGTCATTGAGGCTACTTGGTGGGTTATCTGTGTCCTCAGGATTACCTGAGTAGTGCTAATGGTTCCTGTAATCTGCAATTTTTCTCTCTCTGGAAATCCATTCCTACTCCCACATGATTCCAAGAATGTTCATCCCAAATTGTACAGCTAAAGGTCTGTAGAGATTCTCAGCTATCCAGGTCATGGTTGTCCCAAAGGTGCTTTTTCAGGAGGCAACTGGATTTCCTTGTTTTGTTTCTTTTTTTCTTTTCTTCTGAAGGCGTTTTGAAGACGTTCATCCATGAGAAGCGAAATGTCTTCAGCAGAAAAAAAACAAGAAAGCACCTTTGATTCTGGGCAGAAACGTTTCCAAAGCGATTGATTGTCTGCTGTTCTTTTTCTGTTTGTTTTAATGTCGGCTTGCTTTGCAGTAGAGGCATCTTGGATGTTTTTGAATGTAGGTGAGTCCAGATCAACCTACATGACTGCACCTTATTTCTTCCTCTCTTCTGAAATTCCAGCAGTTGATATTCAGTCTCACCTCCACATGTGACAGTTACAAGGGGCATAGTCAGAGTGAGTTGCTTGCAAGCTCATGGGCCTGGCAGTTGAGGTCTTGACAAATGGCCCACTTCAGAGTCTTTCCATGAAAAACAACAACCCCGTGTAAAAAAAGGAAAAAAAAAAAAAAAAAAAAAAACCCCCCCCCCCCCCCCACAAAAACAAAAACCAAACTCAAAAAAAAAAAAAAAAAAAAAAAAAAAAAAAAAAAAAAAAAAAAAAAAAAAAAAAAAAAAAAAACCCCCCCCCCCCCCCCCCCCCCCCCCCCCCCCACCCCCCCCCCCCCCCCCCCCCCCACCAAAAACCCCCCCACCCCCCCCCCCCCCCCCCCACCCCCCCCCCCCCCCCCCCCCCCCCCCCAAACCCCCAACCCCCCCCCCCCAAAACAAAAAAAAAAAACCCCCCCAACCCCCCCCCAAAAAGAAGAAACCCCCAAAAAAAAAACAAAAAAAAAAAAAAAAAACCCAAATAATGACTTGACTTTGTCCGTGGTTTTGGCCTCTGCTGTACAGTTATATGTGTTCAGAACAGATGGAGCTGCTCTTATATGCCATTCTCCGTCTTTTGAACTTCCTGTTCAGGATATGGTTCTCATCAACACAGATTCTGCTGAGAGCACCTCCTTCTTTTTTTTTTTGAAAAAAAACAAACAAAACAAAACCCTGAAATATGTAGCTTTCCTCCTTAGCCAGAAGCAAACAAATGGAATTTTTCTCTATTCGGAGGAAAACGCAGAAGTGCTTGTTTTTCAGCTGAAAATGTCCCCCCAAGACATGAGATTTTCATTGACAGCAATTAGAGATCATTTAGGATGAGAACAAGGCTTAGAGTTCACCGCTTTCCCTTTTTTATGTTTTATTTTAATTGCTTTGCAATCACTTGCTGATTGGGTGGGGTCTTATTGACTGGAAGGCCAGACTTCTGTGCAACATGGCAAGTAGGTTCAGACAGCAATAGAACATTATCTGCAGCTGCAAGATGACAAGCTCAAACCACAATCTTGATAGCAGAAAGAAGCTTAAAATGGGATATACAGCACAACCTAAAGAACACCTTCGGGCATTTATGCAAGCATAGCATCATTAATGATCCAGAAACAGCAACATCTTTTCCTGCTCCTAGACTGTGGGCTCATTATGTAGATGAGCAAGGACGTGGTGGCTCAGTGGCAGTTCGGTGGTTCGAATCCCTAGCTTGTCCCTTACTTGTCCCAGCTTCTGCCAACCTAGTAGTTCAAAAGCACGTAAAAATGCAAGTAGAAAAATAGGGACCACTGTGATGGGAAGGTAACAGTGTTCTGTAAACCTTCGATGTTTAGTCATGCCAGCCACGTGACCACAGAGACGTCTTTGGACAGCGCTGGCTCTTTGGCTATGTAACGGAGAGGAGCACCGCCCTCTAGACCTGGAAACGACTAGCACGTATGTGCGAGGGGAACCTTCACCTTTATCTTCAGATGAGCCTTGCAAATTGTAGTTCACAAAGCTGACAGCCTTTGTAAGTAAGACAAAGTGTAATATTAAGACCCAGATTGTCCATCTCCCACAACTGCAGTTGGGAGTCTTCTGCTGCTTTGCTCTCAGAGCATCCCTTTGTGCTGCACAGACAAATACTATTAAGCAGGCCTCTTGGACATCAACAAGAACATTGCAGCTTTTAAAAACTGCAGCCATGAAATAATGTCTCAAGATAGACAGAAGGGGGGCTGGAGGAGAAGAGGTTTTGCTAACCGAAGCTCTGATAAAGGCATTAAATTGAAAACTACATATTGTGCATATTGCGCATCTACCATATTTGCAATTTAAAAATTTCCATCATTGCCACCACAACCACCACCACAATCTTCAATAAAGCATTGGGATGGAACTTAATGTTCTTCTTGTTATTTATGAACGATGTGTATTGCCCAACTCTTGACAAATGTGGGCAGCTCACAACCAAAAAGGACATCGCAGTAAAATCAATAAAACATATAAAATTTTAAAAAAAACAAAGATAAAAGATGGTAAGCTTGATGAAGTAAGGAGTCTCCATCTTGCCAAAGGTCTTGGTGAAGAGCCAGATCTTCGCAGCTCTTATAAATAACAACACAGGTTGTGTCAGGGTGACTTGAACCTGATTCCAGAGGCTAGGCGCTACCATAGAGAAGGAGCACATCTTTGATGACCTGGGGTGTGGCACAAAGGCAACACAGTCAGATAAGCAACAAGAGTCCCTTTATTATCTCCAACTTTGCCCCCAATGTCCAGGTTACCATCTGGTCTGGAGAAAAACTCTTCCAGGAACAGCCTTTGACTGCAGAAAATTCAGTCCAAAACATGAGCAACATAAACTATAACTTTCCAAACAAGCCAAATTGAAGTAATTAGTTTGGCAGGGCAGGAGCTAGAATTTCAGACTTGAAGGCATCGCAAAACTCATACAGTTGGGAAGATGCCAGGAACACAGATAAGCCACGACAACAAAGGATAAGGTCACGTTTGCTCCCAGCAGCTTGCCGCATGCAGCCTGCCTTCCCAGCTGTGGCTAATGAAAGGAATCAGGGCCCTTTCCTCCTCCGTAAGCCATGCGACCCACGTTGCTCTCTTCTCCGTTCCTCCCTGTGTGCCCTAGAATGAAGAGGGAGTGAGCCTGGTTCTTCCTCTGAACTCCCTTTCCCTTGTTCTACCTCTGTCCTGCTCTGCCCAGACGGACTTTGCCTTTCCCCAGACTCCTCCACAGACAACAGAGCTGTTCAGCTTCCTCTTGAGCTGTTCAGCTTCCTCTTCCTCTTCAGACTTCGACAGGAGCATGACAACATCTGTGATTGCATTGCTTAATCAAAGGAATCCAGAATGTGCCACCCTGCAGGATCAAATCAACTGGAAGATGTTATGGAAGACAGGCAGTCTCTCAAGTCAAACATTCCCTGCAGGGTTATATAAAGAAAGATGCATAGCAACTCTGCTGGGGTTGGGTTTTTTTAGTTTTTAATCATATTAGTTTGGAACGATTTATATTCCTTCCACCGCATTACTCTCGGCATTAAATAAAGAATTTCACAGAGCTATCGGATGTGTAGTTTGATGTTTTACAACAGCCTTTGCCACTTCATCATGATGTTTATCCCTCTTTTTTTAATGATGGGTATATCAAAAAAATTAAAATGTCAACCACACAGTGGAGGCCCAGCTAATTTCTTACATACATATAAATATATATGAAATTTATACATATCGGAAACGATTAGAAAAGCTCTGTGGTTCTTCCTCTTTTTTCCTTCATTTCATTATGAATAACAGAGTTGGAAGGGACCTTGGAGGTCTTCTAGTCCAATTCATTGCTCAAGAAGAAGACCCTCTTCCATTTCAAACAAACAATTGTCTCAATTTCTTCTTAAAAATCTCCAGCGATGAGTTTTTCTCACTGTCAGGAAATTTCTCCTTAGTTCTAGGTTGGCTCTCTCCTTAAATTAGTTTCCATCCATTGCTTCTTATCTTGCCTTCAGGTGCTTTGGAGAATACGCTGATCCCAGTGGTGCTTGGTGGACGTGCTTTGCGCATGCACACACTTTGCGCAGCGCAGGGGCTTTCTGACTCACCTCCTGCAAGCCTACACTCTCCCTGTTGCTTGAGCAGCTGCTGCGCACAATCTCCTGGGCCACACAAAGCAGCTGTGCTTCAAAAGCAGGATATAAAGGTTAGCATGGGAGCCCAGGCAGGTGGACCCAACAGCAGAGCATAGGGGAGAACCAGTTCCGTCTCCACTGCTCATCGGCGCTACCGGCTCTGCAGAACCGGGCTGAACCGATCGAATACCACCACTGGTTGATCCCCTCTTCTTTGTGGCAGCCCTTTAGATATTGAAACACTGCTATCATATCAGCTTTTATCCTTCTTTTCATTAAATTAGACATATCCAATCCCTGCAACCGTTCTTCATATGCTTTAGTCTCCATCCCTCTTGTTGCTCCTCTCTGCACTCTTTTTACAGTCTCAACATCTTTTTTACCTCATGGCGACCAAAACTGGAGGTAGTATTCCTAATCTCTGATCTTAAATCTTGGAAGTCAGTCCCACTGATCCCGATTTACTTTATCTCCAAAAAGGGATCGTTCTCGGAGATGTTTCAGACCAATCCAAGCTTATTTCAAAGTATTTTCCTTTGTCATTGTCTGGATTCTTTTCAGGTCAGTGTGTTTTCTATGCATCTGTATACATTGGAACTTATTTTGACTATTCTGTGGGGAAGGTGGGGGATGTTCTGGAATGTGATGATACTTGAACTTAATCCTGTGACTGGATATTGTAAATTTCTTCAAGCCATAGTTGTCAGAGAAGACATGACCTGGGGGTAAAAAAAAAATGAATAAAGCATGGTGCTCACTCACAATAATAGAGTGAAAAATACCCATTTCAGACACCTCTTTGAAAATGTACCAGATCTTGTGTGCCCATCTGGTTACATATAAAGTGTGCATAATTGCATACAATCTGTTTAGAGTGCAGGTATAAGGTAAGGGTCCCAGCATAACGTCGCCAAGCTGCCTAGCATTTAAATTTATCTAAATTTAAGTTTTCCCTTCCCTCATCAACATTCCTATAAACCTCAGTCATGAAGCAGAAGGACTCCACTTACAAAGAGGGCCATTTTAATCCTCACTTGATTTAGAGTGGCAGTTGCTATTAGTTTGTATCTTAAGTATCTGTGGTGTTTCCCACAGTGTAAAAAAAAAACTCGCCAGTGTCTTTCCTAGGGAATCAGTCAGCCTCTTTGTTCCCTGAGAAGAAGCAAATACACTGGCTATTTTGACTGAAGCCCTTTTCTGGATCTCCCCAAGCAGATCTTTTGGAGATGAATCTGCTCGCGAAATAAAGGCCACTTTTTATGCTTTTTAGCGCAGGCAGAGCGGTTGCCAAAGAAATATCTGTGAACTTACACTGAGGCAGCATCCTCCTCTTCTACTATTTCCTGTCCTGAATAGCTAAAATTAACGATAAACTGCAGTACTGCTCAAGGTAGGAAGAGCTGCCTGCCAGAACTTATTTATCACTTCACTGGCTTTGTACCATTAGCATCCGTCTGAAGTTAAAGGCAACGGAGAGAAGAAGAGTTGGACTATTCTCTCTTCCTTCGACCCTGCCAGCCACAGTGTCTTGTTTAAAGATGAAAATAAACGCTCAGTGTTTAGCCATTAGTGTTTCCCATCTATCTGAGAAGCCGTGGATGGGAGATCTGATTTTGACTCAGGTGTTTTAAGCTACTTAGTCCCAATATAAGTCTGTTCCGGCAAAAAAAAAAAAAAAAAAGCACCCAAAAACAAAGGAGACTTTGAGGCAGCTAATTTGGAATTTAAATAAGCACATCTTGCTGGGAGTTTTTTCTTTTTTAATAATACGTTTTTTATTTTTCAGTTTCAAAAATACAAACATTTCATTTTTTTTCTCAAGCAGTGTGTCGTCTAGGCACAAACACTTCTGTGCCACATCCTTCACCACTTACAACATTGTTTACGTTCACATTGATATTATTTCTCTAAACTTAAAGTTAAGATACATCGAGCAGTTAAACATTATACAACTCTTTTTTTTTAAACAAGTTTTATTAATTTCAAAAAACAAACAAATCATCATCAACCATTACATATTTGAACCTTTTTCCATTATAGATTTAACAAGTCAGATAAAACCTTATCTTATACAATACATTTCTATATTATTTCATCTATTTCTTTCTGACTTGATTATCGTCACTCTCTTTCTATGTTTCTACAAGGTTTCACCAATACTCTCAAAAACATAAACAGACACAAACATACATATAAAAATCTTTTAGTAAAGTAACTTGGCCCCAGGTACCTCTCTTTATATGGGCTTTAATTATATTCATGCTCATCTTACAGATCATTACTTATTTTATTTACCATTCTGTATCTTCTATATAAACTTCTCCACACATTTCACTCTTCATAATTCTATCTTATTCAATCCATCTTAATTTAAATCATTATATTTATATCTTTTGCCCATCCTTTATTATCCCTCTATCTCATTCCTTATAATAATAATTAAAAAAAAAAGGAATTTCTCCTGAAATCACTAATCAGAATATGATGCCTTTCTATCCTCTCCTAAATTAATTAGATTAACATTTAAAATAACACCTAATACCCAACTTGATTCTGCTTGGTACATTCTATCTACTAATTTTTACTTTTAGTAACAATAAAAACAGAGTAAAAATCAAAAATGTTTAAATACATAATATCCTCCTAAATACGTAGTTAAATAATACATCTAAATAATAAATCTTATAGCATTCTCATTGCCTTTCCCTTCAATATTTTATTACATTTTAAAAATCAATCATTATTAAACATTTCAACATTTTAATTTCTATTAACTCTTAAGCCATTCTAATTTTCTATTTCTAATACAAATGTTACAATACCATCTTATGTACCTTGCAGAATCTTTTTTAAAAAAATTTATGCTTTACCCATTATCCCTAAAAAGATTCCTCTTTTCCCATCTAATTTTAAAACTTTGTGGCTTTTCTCCGCCTTTCCCCTTTCTTTCTTCCCCCCACCAAATCTTCCTACCCCCTTCTTCTAACCTCTGTCTTGCGGCATCCCTTCTCTGTTGTATTCCCTTTTTCTCTTGTTTGCTATCATTGTATTTATTTTGCATCATATTTTCTCTTTCTTAAATGTTTTTTTAGATCTTAAATCCTTCATTTTCCTCGCTTTCTTCCTTCCTTCTTTCTTAGATGAATTTTGGGATTCATTGAAGATGGCGTCTTCATCTTCTTCTTGTTGTTCTTCAGCTTCCATCTGTATTGTCTGTTCATAGTTAACCAACGCCATTTCTAAAAAAAGAAAAGCTTTTTCCATACCATCTTTACAGGCTGCTTTTGTTTGCTCATATTCATCCCTCAGTTCCTCAAAAGAAAAAGCCATTATAGATCTTTTCTTTTCTTTTTCCCTCTTTCTTCTCACACCAACCAAAATATTCCAAAAGAAAAATAAGACAATCCAAAGTCCACAATCCTCAATCAATCCAAGCCAAGCCAAAATTCCCCTTTCTCTTCCAGGGGTAGTATCAGACAAAGGAAAAAAAATAAAATTCAAATCTGTGTTTTGAAGCCTTATTAAGATTTTATTTCTGTTTTCAAATCCTTAAGGCATCTCCTCCAACAAAATCCAACGAGATAAATATATTTTTGTCCTCTCCCTTCCGACTTATCCCAAAAAGCTGGTTTTACCTGAAAAAAAAACAGGTTTCTCAATATCCATTATTAATTCCGTTGGGGGAGAGTAAACTTTCCTTTCAGCACCTCAGAATTGCCGCTTATTTTCTCTTGTGGAAAGAATCATCCAAAAAGCCATCATTTTCAGGAATTAAATTAAATATATCTTAGAGTCCTGGGTCGACCAAGAAGACTTTCACTTTTAAAAACTTTCTCCCTTTCCTCCAGCGCATACTTGCCCAGCTGTCGGCTTCTTTGTGGCGGCCATTACGGACCGCCGCTGCACGTCTTGGTAAAGGAGGTTCTGCCGGCTAGGGAGGGGTCTGCAACACCCCAAACCCTTTCCCGGATCCCCCCACCTTCAGCTGCCCCTGCAGAGCAGCCTTGCTCCGCACCCTTTCGGATCGGAGCCCCAAAAATGGCTAGCGCGGCAGGGATCGCGCAGCTTCACGAATCCTACCGCTTCAAAGCCGACAAACCGAAATCAACATTATACAACTCTTCTGGTGATGCGGTAGTACCTTATTGGAGTTACATCTCATTATTCTTATCATACATATAATAACAATTACCGTCTTTTTTCCATCTCTATCTTAATTTATTTTCTATTCGCCTTTATTCTTCTTCATTTCCAAATTCTTTTTTTATTCTCTAACCATTGATAAACTATTTTCCATATCATATAATACTCTGCTCTTTCTCCTTATTTGCTGGTGTTAATGTGTTCATCTCTGCACATTCTAATATTTTCCTGATTACTTTCTCATCTTTGGAAATCTCCTCACCTTTCCAATGTTGTACCAATACCATTCTAGCTGCAGTTAGTACAAGAATAATTAAATATACATTCTCTTTGTTATAAACTTCAGGTAAAATCCCTAACAGAAATATTTCTGGTTTTAGCTCAATACGTTGTTTTATCATCTCTTCCAACCATGTCTTTATTTTCATCCAGTATTTCTTTGCTTCTCCACACGTCTACCACATATGATAGTAAGTTCCAGGTATCTGGTGACATTTCCAACAGTTAGCTGACTTATATTTAAACATCTTTGCCAATCTGGCTGGTGCAAAATGCCATCTATAAAACATCTTATACAAATTCTCTGTATAGGCAGTTGACATCATTAGTTTATAGTTCCTTCCCCACAATTTCTGCCATTTATCTAATTCTATCGTATAAATTTCTGGGAGTTTTTAAATGGGTTTCTGAAAGGTTGCAGCACCCTTACAATGCAGTTTTATATTAAGGTCACTTATCAGTTTCCTATCTGTTTTAATCATGATTTCCATTCAATCTGAAACACGGAAGTGTAAGTAACCATATTAAAGTAGTTAACGTGGATGTAGCTGATTAAAGAGATTAAGGCAAAAATTTTATTTCTAAGCAAAAAGCTACATTGGAAAATAGGATAATCATTGTTTACAGGAGAAACTGTTCATTGATAACAATGGCTTGTGCAGAGTTATTTTACTATCAGCCAAAAGCATAGCCCTTCTACCTTAAGAAAATATTGGAATTATAAAACTACTTCGGTTCATTCTATGGTCTTTGGTCACTAGAGAGCAAAAGAGTAGGATTACCATATGATTCCTGCATTGTCATAAGAATTCGTATTCTTCTCAATTGCTCAACATCAGAATATAATTCAAGGGGATTTTCAAATACTTCATAATCGTCCTTCCAGATTTTAACACTATAGAGAACCATTAGTTTTTGATTTAGGATTCAATATTTCTCCATTAGGGCAAGGCATAGGTAGAAAGTGGAGATGTTTAGCAGAGTTTGCAGTCAAGGGAGTCAGTTTGAATTCCAAATCCTATTTCACATGGAAAACTAATAAACTATAAGTAGTCCTCATTTAGTGACCACAATTGGGACCAGCAACTGGTTCATTGTGAAATGGTTGATAAGAGAAACCAGATGGCGCTTATGATCGTACTTTCAGCTTTCCTTTCCTTTACAGGTGGTCCTTGCTTAACTATGACTCATTCGGCAACGGTTTGAAGTTACAGTGGCATTGGCAATGGTCTTTACAACTGGTACTCGAACTGGGCCATCACAATATCCTCATGGTCACGTGATTGTGATTTGGGTGCTCAGTGACTGGCTTGCAATTATAGTGTTACATTACAGTCATGCAATCACCATTTCCAACATTCACTGACCACCTCTAACAAGCAAAGTCAATGGGGAAGCCAGTGGGAAATCACAAGTGGCAACCATGTAATATCCCGCTTTACAATAGTGTGGTATCTGCTGAATTGCAGCAACCAGAAGTTCTGGAACTACCTTCGCCAAGTAGTGTAGTCATGTGACATCACACTTTATGATTGCATCACTTAGGAAGGCAAAGAGTCTTATTTTGTCTAGTGATTAAGGTACCAGTCAAGAAAGCTGGAGACCATGAGTTCTAATCCCACATTTTCACCACGAAAGCCAGCTGGGTGACCTTAAAACAGGAAAGGTTTATATGAATATATTTGGATGTGAAAAGCTTGTCATAAAGAAAATGTTTGCAGATACCCAATATTTGCTGTCTTTGCAGTGTATCTTTTTAACATTTGCTTTTTTTATTCATACTATAATGAGATTAACCAAAGACAGTAGCACAGAAGTCAATGGGAAACATATGTGGTTACTCTGAATTCAGCTCCAGAGCTTTTTAATTAAGACTATAATCTTATACTCAGTTACATGAGAATAAATACTATTTAATTTAATAGGGCTTATGTGTGCATCACAATCCATAGGAATTGCACTGTAATTTATGAAGCTATTTAATCTGACCTGAAATATTTAGACACACACACACACACACACACACACACACACAGAGAGAGAGAGAGCAGAATCTAATCTGTGTCAGAAGTTTTGTCTTCCAAGCTTTC
>NC_142012.1:61873053-61908053 GCF_049901735.1 Notechis scutatus
TGACGAGCCAAGTCAATGGGGGAAACCAGATTCACTTAACAACCATGCTACGTGTTCAGTGGTTCACTTAATCGTGGCAAGAAAGGTCGTAGAATGGGGCAGAACCCCCTTAACAAATGTCTCGCTCAGCAACAACCTGTAACAAATTTTACTTGACAAGATTGAAGAGTATGAGTCAAGGCAAAGATTACACATAGAGATTAATTTTTGCCTCACAGATAATTGAAACCCTTGTCTATTTGTATAAATTGATATGAATTAATCCAATTATAAGTTTTCATGAGGGCCACCTTGAACTTTTCAGCAGAAGAAACAACTCCTGATAAGAAGGATGCCTTGTGGTTAATCTATAATCCAGTGTTTGTCTTTTATGTTGTTTCTGAATGTTACAGCCAT
Organism: Notechis scutatus; assembly: GCF_049901735.1. Taxonomy (NCBI): domain Eukaryota; kingdom Metazoa; phylum Chordata; class Lepidosauria; order Squamata; family Elapidae; genus Notechis; species Notechis scutatus. Next base: position 61,873,450 of record NC_142012.1, read on the forward strand.
CGTTGTTTTTCGCAGAACAGCAGGAAGGCCTCACTAACCAACAAGCAGAGCTTCTTTTCTGTGATTCAGTGGCAATCTGTCTGGCTTGGCAGATTTACCGCCATAATTTATTCAAGCAGCTTCCTTCTGTTGCTTCCTTCCACAAAGGGCCATGACCAGAGCTCCACCCTTGCGCAGCACTCTGCGGAGCTGACCTTGCCAAATCATCACCCTTTTCACCGAGACCTGCTCCGGTATGCCAAACTTATGGAGTGGTTAAAGAACACGGATTATGGGAAATATGAAGGGCTGACGAAGGTAAGTCGCTCAAAAGAGCGAAATTAGGATACGGAATGAGGCACGCTTGCAAAAACCAAGCGCATTTTTCACACCTGGAACTTCTAGACCAGCGGTTCTAGACCAAATCACTGGTGGGGGGAAGAGGGGAACCAGGTCACGTGAGTTGTGGGCGGGTGCGTGCATGCATGTGCAGCTTGACTTGGGCAAGTCAGGTGTGTGTGTGCATGCACATGTGTGCTTGCACATGCGGGCTGGCGTATTGCTCGCACAAGTCGCACGCTGTTCTGGACCCAACCGGGTTCCCAAAGAGCAAACACAGACAAAGGCAGCAGCCCCCACCTTTTAAGGTTTAATAATGAATTCTGTTCTGAAGGCTGCTTTCCACTAATTAGCTCCGACAAAGAGCCTTGCCAAGGTGTTTGTCAAGGTTGCCAAAAACCCAGAGATAACAACTAATTTACAAGATTCTCCAAACACGAACTAAGATGTCCACCAGTTGAGTTTCAGAGCTTCTTTGCTGTCTGCAAAGAACGTTTTTCCAAACCTGGCTTTTATCCTCTTGAGGGAGGGACCATTACTTTGCAGCTTTACTCCCAAGTCGTCTGTGCTTCTGTAATTGTTCTTTCCTCTGAGTAATCCTTCTTGCATGTGCACTTGGCACAGGCTCCTCGGGAACCTCCTCATCGCTGCTTCCACCCCCCACAATCTCTGAAGGCAGCAGTCCACTCCCTGATGGTCCTGGCCCCTCATCAGAGTCCTCGCTCTCCTCAGCCATCTGCACCTGGTGCCGGCTAACCACAACCACACGCAGCCTGGTTGCAAATAGGCCAAGGCCTGGTAGTGGGACACAGCCCAGAGATTGCGGGACCCCTGTTCTAGATCAAAATATCTATTTCCCAGAATGTGCCAGCGCTTTAGTTTGGGGAAAGCTACTTCTCCTTGACAAGGTCTTTTTAAGATTGTATGTTAAGAGAAAACAAAATTCTTTCCTTACAGTGCTTGCAAGTTTTCTTGGCCATTTTTTTTTTTGCATAAAACTAGTTTTTATTAAAGAAAAATACAGTAATAATAAAAACCGTACTCAGAAAAAGCTACAAAAAATAGAAACCCAAAATGCAAAAAGAAAAAAAAAGAAAAATGAGAAAAAAAGAAAAGAAACAGGAAAAAAAAGAATACTTAAAGGAGCAAATCAAATTAAATCAAATCAGGTGCATGCCAGGCATGATTATTTGCAGTCTCCACTAATAGCCTCGTTGTTCCGATTTGCTTTATCTCAAGATGTTATTATTGGAACAATCTGATTTTATTTCTCTGCCTGTAGCCAAGTACTGTTCTATAGTCTGAAGAGTATGCTGTTATTCTGACCCAGGCTTTGTCAAACGTACTTAAACACAAACTTGTTTTAAAAGCAAAACCTATTTTATTGCAATGCTGGGAATTACTTTCATTCCCAGCCAGAACTAATTATAAACAGTTCCCCAAGATAAGCACATGCCTTTCAGTGTTGAGGAATGCTGCCAAAAACAGAAGTATCTAATTATAACAGAAACCAACCAAAGTATCAGACTTGGAATCTATTGAACTACTTTGCTTCCTGCAAGGAGGTCTGACTTTTATCCCGTATGAAAGTTTTATCCCGTCTGACTTTTATCCCGTATGGGAGGGGCAATCACTTCCCAGCCTTACTCCTGAGTCGCCCCTTCTGTTTCAGCTGCTCTTGCCTTCTAGCAGCTCTGTGCACATGTGCACTGGGAACAGGCTTCCCTTGTTCCTCTGCCTCACTGCTGCCAGACTCCTGAGGCTCTGGAGTCAGCACCCCATTCCCAGATGGTCCTGGCCCCACCTCTGCATTGGATGCAGGACCCTCATCCAAGTCCTCTCCAAACTCCCTGACTGGTCCCCTTTCTTCCTCACTGTCTGACTGCTGACGTTTGCACCAGCTGCCGGCGAACCACAACAGAAACCTCCAGGGATGGGATTCTACCGGTTCACATCTATTCGCTAGAACCGGTTGTTAACATTCTAAGCAGTTCGGAGAACCAGTTGTTAGAAGAAATGACTGGCCTAATCCTGTAAGGAAGGCAGGAAGGAAACATTCTGGTGTTGCTTACAGAAACTGCCTCTCCATTAACCTTTATTACATTCTTGGCAGGACTAGACTTCCTGTCCCAGGAACTTCTCTGGAGTTATTTTTTCCTCCTTTGCTGGTACTTTGCTTGTGTGGAGTGACCATTCAAAGTTACAATGGCACTGAAAAAAGTGACTTAGGACCATTTTTCACACTTACGACTGTTGCAGCATCCTCACAGTCATGAGAGGCCAGGCGAGGAGATGCGTGCCTCGATGTGAGTGATACTGAGTTGGCCACGCCCAGCCAATAACATGACCACCAAGCCACGTCCACCTAATCACATGACCACCAAGCCACGCCCACAGAACCGGTGGTTAAAAAATTTGAATCCCACCCCTGGAGTACCCACCACTTCTGAATGCATTCAGAATGAATGTATTAATTCCAACCCTTTTCAGATACTCTAGAATAGTGGTCCCCACCTTTTGGGGCACCAGGGACGGATTCATGGAAGACAATTTTCCCACAGACCCGGGGTGGTAGTGGAATGGTTTCAGTTTCTCTCACTTGCCCACTGCTTACCTACAGCTGTGAGGCCCAGTTCCTAACAGGCCCCAGACTCTGCGGGTTGGGGACCCCTGCTTTAGAATAATTATATTTTTCCTTTTATCTTAATTAAAGTCTGTGACCAAATAAAGCTTGATTTGAGTTAAGAAGCAAAAATACAAGCAAGTTTAATATTTTCCCCGGAACCTATCCAATTACACATATACACCACATACAATTACATGGAAGGCATAAGCATCTTCTGATATCAACCCTCTTTTTATCTTTTCTCGGCCATTTTCACTAGGTTTCAAGTTGTATTTCAATTGCTTTGGCTGATGGCGTGTCTTTGGCCAGGCACCAAACAAGAGCCAGATGCTTCTTGGTATAGGTTTTTAAGTATGTTTAGCATTTCTTTTTGCATATCTGCAGCAATTATGGATGAGAAATTCAAAAAGAAACAACAACAACAACAAAACCCTGGGATTTATACATAAGAAACTACTTATGGATTTCACATTAGTGATCTTTTGCAAAGTAGGCATGCTTAGCAGACCAATATTGTTGTAAAATTAAACATACGTGAAAGTTTTGCAATATGGCACTGGACTGGTGCAAGAATTTGGCATTGGTGAATTGGTGACTATTAGCTAGTGTACCTAAGCAAATTAGTAAAAAAAATGGATAAAATTACTAAAAACAAAATCCCCCAGACTTATTGTTTTATAACTTAGAGTAACGATAAATGAAATAAGCTCTTTTCTTAATTCTGTCTTTTGTTCTAATAACTTTACTGCTGTTGACATGCTGATTTGTCAAAATTATCTTAAATGTGCAGACATAAAAACAGTTGAATTGCTTGTGTTCTCTCTTGGAGCCAACCGTATCTGCTTTTTTTTTTTTTTTAAGAACTATATGGATTATTTATCACGCTTGTATGATCGAGAAATAAAGGACTTCTTTGAAGTTGCCAAGATTAAAATGACAGGCGCGACCAAGGAAGGAAAGAAGTTTGGTAAGTTTTTTTAAAAAAATAATACTGATGAATCTTTTTTTCAGTTAATCACTCAGAATGCAGCGAAAATACAAAATTATTTCAAACACCTTGAAAAAAAAACTCTTTTCCAGGTGTAAATAAATGTCATTTACTCATTAGTAATAATTATGCTTGGGAGAAGCCTCATCCCTGTGCATAAAAAGGGAGGTCAATAAAAAACTATCAAGTTGTGTTGTGCAACACGTTCAACCAGAAATGAAATAGAATTATTGACATCCTGCAAGGTTGTTAAAATTTTGTTTAGAGCTCGAGAGGACGTTCAGAGTTGTGTAAATTAGATAATGCCTGAGCTGGAAAGATTTATTGAACTTCAACTCCGTTCTTTGCTTGACAGGCAGAGTAACAGTGAGCTTTGTTTAACTGTTGGTGGTGGTGCCACCCTGATTTTCTGTAGTTGAGATCCTGGGAAATTTTCACAGCCTGATCCCCGTGACTCCCAAAAAGACCTGGGTTCAGAAATTCCAACGAGACCGGATTTCTTCATCGGTGCTGTTGATGGATCCTAGGCTAGGGGTTTTTAGCAAAGGGTTCTCTGCCCGGTTGCTGGGTGGGTGTGGCCTAGTCAGCCTCCTGCACCACAGTGTGTGTGGGGGGTTTCCGGAGGCTTTCCTTGAGTCTCCGGGAGGGCGAAAATGGCCTCCCCGGGCTCTGGAGGCTTTCTGGAAGCCGGAAACAGGCCCATTTCTAGCCTTCTCGAACTTCCAGGAGGCCTGTTTTTTTTTGCTGTCCCCGAGCCTCGGAGTGCGCCTTGCACTTGCCTCGCATCCAAAACGGGCCACGTGGGGACTCCGGGGAGGGGAGAGGAGGGGTGGGCAGGGCCAGCCAGGAGTGGGATTTGGGGTTTTTCCAAACTGCACAGAATCTTAGCTAGGGGCTCTGCCGAACCCCCAGCAGCCCAGCCCTGATCCTAGGAATGGATTCTTCTAAATATCTATGGTGGAATGTACACACACACACACACACACACACACACACACACATACCCCTTTCCAGCCATATACAGGTAGTCCTCGACTTACAACAGTTTGCTTAGTGGCCGTTTGAAGTTACAGCAACCCTGAAAAAAATGTGACTTGTGCCCACTTTTCACACTTTAGTGACCACTGCAGCTGTCAGGGCTCCAACCAATCACCCCTCATTCGAATCAAAAGTCTCTAGCCCAGGGGTGGCCTGCTACCGGTTCTGTTCGGCTCTATAGAACCGGTAGCTCTGAAGAGCAGCAGACACAGAACCGGTTCTGTGTCTGCTGCCGTTTTGGCCCACCCGCCTGCCTGGGCTCTTACCTGTCCTTTATTTCCGGCTTTTTCAACCTCAGCTGCTTTGCGCGGCACAGGTTGAAAAAGCAGGGAAAAAGAGGCTTTTCAAACGCTGCGCACCTGCAGCTGTCCGGACGGCACAGCTTAAGGTGTATTACACCCACGCGCAATGTAAAATCACCGAACCGGTAGTAACACCGGTTGAATCCCACCCCTACTCTAGCCGATCTATCTATCTCAGAGAAAAGTAAATTGGTTTATTAGACTTTGCCATGTTGGCGCGTGGCTTGGTGCAGCCGGTACTAAATCACATCACACATTTCCCCCTTGACCCTGGTCTTTCCCCCACCCCCTGGATGTGACTTCTCCAATGGGACACATCCGTCTCCAAGAGTCACCCATCATGCTCTCCAATAACCTTCTTAATGCTCAGACAACTTTGGGCTGCTGAGGTGATTATCTAGGCATTTCAAGAATGCCTTGTTTCCCCCCCACTCCTTTTTTCTGGCAGCTAAAAGGCCCAAAGGAGTATCTTTTTAGTGGACAGCAGCATCCCCGTGATCAGGCGAACAAAATTCGGGCAGTTGGCCGCTGACTCATACTTACGACGGTTGCGGTGTTCCCCCGGAGTCGCGTGGTCCCCCTTTGCAACCTTCTGACGAGCCAAGTCAATGGGGAAGCCAGATTCACTTAACAACCGGGTTACTTAACTTACCAGTTGCAGGGATTCACTTAAAAACCGTGGCGAGAAAGGTCGTAAAATGGGGCAAAACGCACTTAACCAATGCCTCACCTTAACAATGGAAATGTCGGGCTCAATTGTGGTTGTAAGTCGAGGACTACCTGCATACAACTGCTTTTTTGGAGGGAAGAAAATATATACTTCTAGCAGCTTGTTGTTTTTTTTATTTTATTTATTATTTTGGTTTTGTTTTTTTAATGGAAAGCGAGTAGGGGTGTAGGGAGAAGCAATAAAAAATACCTACATTTCTACAGGTAAACAAATCTTTTCAAGATACACAGGTCGAGTTAGGTTGGATCCGGAAAACCTTGCCTTCCTTCAAGAATAGAACATGGATGTCTCTAGCCAGACCCTGCCCAATTAAGAAAAAAATATATATAATATGTGCAGTTGAATTTTTATCATGCGTTTGCTCCGTTTTTTTAATTGCTTGTTCGTCCCCATCCTTGATGTTTTTAATTTAAAAAGTCGGTATTGGATTAACGTGGTTTTAACTTTGTGTTTACAGATGTGGAAACGTCTGAAAGATGCATTTGATTTGTTTTCTTTGCGACTGGTGGAAAATCCAGCAATAGAAACGGGCAGATTATGAGATACTGTATAGGTTATCCTGTTTGAGCGGGGGGAGATGGACTAGATGACCTCCAAGGCCCCTTCCACCTCTAGTCTATTCTGTTCTATTTCCAGGTTTATATTCCTAGTGTGCTGAAGAGGTCTAATCTGATTGTCTAGTTTAAAAAAAATAATATCTAAATCAGGGCTCTCCAACCTTGGCAACTTTAAGCCTGGTGGACTTCAACTCCCAGAATTCCCCAGCCAGCAAAGCTGGCTGGGGAATTCTGGGAGTTGAAGTCCACCAGGCTTAAAGTTGCCAAGGCCGGAGACCCCTGACCTAAATCTTAACAGAAGTTCATTATGTTCTTATATTAGCTGGTTTTAACACACTTTTTTTCTTCCTGTGAGAGATCAAAATAGGTAATAGTCATGGGTACCAGCAGCAATGAATCAAGCTGTGTCATGCACAACATCCTATCATTGCACGAACAGTGCAAATTGTATATTTGTGTGGCACTTTATGCTTACTTGGAAGTAAATCCACCTGAATTCTATGAGCCTTCCTGTACCGGATTGCACTGAATTTTATTTCCTGTGGGCACTTTCTAACTATACCAATCGATCATTTTGTCAGCTGGTACTAGTTGAGAATGTAATTTCCAGATATTTTTTTTACAGTACTTTAGGTCACGTTGTCTCTGATTTTTTGCATTTGCAGTTGCAATGTTTGTCTCCTCCGTCTGTGCTCAAACCCAGCCCCGGTTACGTTGCAGCAAAATGGAGAGAAAACAATCCTGTATTACACATGAAAAAGTTATTACTACCTATCTTAAGTTGTAAAAATGAGGCTATATGTATGGTTTGGTATAAAGACACACTTTTGCCTCATGCATTAAAGATTTGTTAAGCCTTTCACCCCTTTCCTTGGTGGGCCACAGGGACTTTTGAGGAAAATGATTATTTGATATTGCTGTATAAAGTAGCATTTTTATCTCTTGGCTTACAACTTGGGTTGTCTCATTATTGCTGGGACGAGCCTAACAATGCCAGCATGAAGGTGGCTCTTTAGAGAGGCACTTGAGCAAGGGTCTTCAAACTTTGCAAGCTTAAGACTTGTGGATTTCAACTCCCAGAATTCTTGAGCTAACATGACTGGAGGAGGAATTCTGGGAGTTGAAGTCCACAAGTCTTAAAGCTGTCAAGTTTGAAGACCCTGCACTAGAGTCTAGACTCTAGAACATGTCCAAGGAAAGTGGGTATCTTCATACAGGCCAAGAAAACTACATGCACAACCCTTGCCAATGCTGCAAAGGAAGTTGGGGTCAACTTCTGGATCAGGGTAAAAAAAAAATAAAGATACAATTGCCTTTAAATCAAATTTGGCTCCTGGTGACCCCAGAAGGCACATCCATGTAGTTTGATTTGCAGCAACGTAGAAAAAGTTATACAGGTAGTCCTTGACTTACAGTCATTTGTTCAGCAGTGATTCAGAGTTGCCATGGCATTGACAAAAAGTGAATTTATGACTGGTCCTCGCACTTACAACCATCGCAGCATCCACAGAATTCCAAGGTCATATGAGTGCCATTTGCGACCTTTTCAGTGGGCTTCCAGCAAGCCACCCACTAGGGGAAATCTGATTTGCTTAAAGATCACATGTGTGATGACCCAGAGCGTGGCACAAAGGCAACACAGTCAAATAAGCAATAAGAGTCCCTTTATTATCTCCAACTTTGCCCCCAATGTCCAGGTTACCTTACGGCTGGAGAAAAACTCTCCCAGGAACAGCCTTTGACTGTTACACGCTAACTGTAACTTAAAATCCAAACAAACCAAACTGAAGTAATTAGCTTGACAGGGCAGGAGCAGGAATTTCAGATTTGAAAGCACGCCAAAACTCACACAGTTGGGAAGACGCCAGGAACACAGATAAGCCACGACGATACCAGATAAATTCACGTTTGCTCCCAACATCTTGCTGCACGCAGATTCCTTTTTTATACACTGTGTTTCCAGCTGCAGCTAATGAAGGGAATCAGGGCCCTTTCTTCCCCCGTAAGCCACGCAATCCACGTTGCTCTCTTCTCCGTTCATCCCTAGGATGAAGAGAGGGGTGGGGCTGGGTCTTCCTCTGAACTCCCTCTCCCTTGTTCTACCTCTTCCCTGCTCTGCCCAGCCGTACTTTGCCCTTCCCCAGTTTCCTCCACAGCCAACGGAGCCACACTCTCACTCCCTGTCAGCTGTTCGGCTTCCTCCTCAGAGTCAAATTCCGACAGGGGCATGACAACATGAATTACATAGCAACTATGGGCAAAAAGGTTGTAAAATCAAGCATGAGTCACTTAACTCTCTTGCTTAGCAGCTGAAATCCTCGTCCCAACTATGGTTGTAAGTCAAGGATCACCTCTGGCCTGCAATCCAAAGACGTGTCCCAGGATCTTATGCGAATATTGTAAAAGATTCTGTCGCACATTTTTGTCTGGGTTCAGATCTTGTTGGCTTCTTTGAGGTGCCAGATTCTTGGAGCGAGATCTGCTTCCTCTCATAACTTGTGCGTACCTGATGCACCATCTTGCATTCAGGATTCACTACCATTTGTGTTTGTCATTTCCCCTCTGGGGAAAAAAAAATGGGGAAAATCACGGAGACACTTACTTAAATGCATATTTCCTGCACATTTAAAGAGATCCCACCTTAGTGCCTTCCCAGCTATGTACGTTTGCAACTTGTAGTTACTTGCTTGTTACAGTTCTCTGCATGTTTCTTTCCAGCTAGTGCTTAACTTGCATCTCGTGCATGATTTGTGCCAAATGCATTTTTAACTTGTCTTTGTCTTTGATGCTTGCAACCTAATTCATCCCAGCCACTCTGCCTCGAAAAGAAAGTGCTGTCAAACAGGAAACAGAGAGTGAGTATCATCAGAGCTTTAAGTGGTTATTGCCAGTGCATTTTATGTTTTGGTAAACAAACAAACAAACAAACAAAACAAAATTATCATGGCAAAACCTGTGAATTGTCAGATGCGGTGTTTTTTTGTTTTTGTTTTGCACTGATCTGAGGTAAAAAAGCAAATGTTTGATCAGGGAAGCAGCAAAAAAACCCTTGAATGCTGCGGTGGGATTTGAGTCGTGGGCAAAATAAAACGCGTTTTACAATTTATATTAAAATCAGGAAGATCGTATCTTCCTCATATTTCTTGGAATATGAGTTCTAAAATGCAGGATGCTGATCCTGTGAATGAATCCATGAGGATTGGCAGGGCACCCAAGGAGACAGCTGCAAGGAACTTGAAATGGTTAAATAATGCCAGCATGGAATTCTCCTGCATCCCATCATCCTTATTCATTATGGCAGAGAGCCTCCAAACTTGGCAACTTTAAGACTTGTGGACTCCAACTCCCAGAATCCTGGGAGTTGAGGTCCACAAGTCTTTAAAGCTGCCAAGTTTGGGGACCCCTTGCATTATGAGAATACCACTTTGTGCATACGAAGTCTGACTGGTGGAGAACTTTCTCCCAGTTCTCTTCAGTTTTAACTTGCAGTGATGTGAACTCCAATACTGATATGTATGCCTCCATATTTGTATTTTCAATTAGCTCCCAGCAATTAATTTTGGGAAACATGGTCCCCAGATTGTGATACCTGACTCTTCCCGCTTACGTTCTTGTGGCCAAGTAAATTATTTCAGACGTAACACGCCCGCCTAACTTTGTTAGTCTAAGACCTATGACACGATTGGTATTCAGTGGCATTGCCATCTCCATGGGCATTCAAGTCATCTGTAACTTTCCCACCATGCATTGTCTGCTGAGAACTATTGTGCTGCTCTTCGAATGTGGGTTGTTGTGGCAACACACATCAGGTTTTATGGCTTGAGGCTAGTGTGAACCAGCATTTCATGAGACCTGGGGTACTCTGGGTTGAGTATTACCTGACCACTATAGTGCAGGCAGTTGTTTCAACTCACATGTTTATTCTCCTTAATTCCAATCCCTGAATGCTTTAACATAAAGCACTTTTGACTACACAAAGGATGATCTCTGATTCCACCAGGGCCTTACAATTTGGCCTGTTCTTCCCAGTGTCCTAGTGCTCACTTCCTAAATACCAACCCATTTCACGCTTTGATGTTAGGGTCTCCCTCCCAACTAAAAGTTCTTCACAGAGGAGTCAATTCGATATATATATACAGAACAGTTGAGCTAAGCCAAGCCAGGCTTCTTGCTGTCTCCTCCTTGCTCACACAGCAAATACTGTTTCAGTTTCCAAACAGCCCTCAGCTCTCTCACACACTGACAGGACGCTAGCCAGATGAATAACCGATGGATGCTGGTAGGCAGAGGCTGATTTTTTTTCCCCCTTTATTTTCCTCCCCAAAAACTAAGCCCGACCACATAGTTTCGTAGCGGAGCACGAGCTAGTTTAAGAATAAATGTTTTTGAATGAAGGTGAATATACACGTCTCAGGATAGTGTTGTAGGATCCAATCTGGGTCAGTCACCAGGACCAGAGGTTTTGAGTTCAGAAGTTCAGGGATCTTCTCTTGAGCCAGGGAGAAGTTCCCTGAACATGGACTCTGGCACAAATCCAAAAGCTCGGAAGACAAAAAGTTCTGGTGCCGGTGATTGACCCAGATTGAATCCTGCAATAAGCCTTCTTTCTCCAGTACCCTTGCAAAGTGATATTTGGAAGACTTTAAATTAACCACTGTTCCTCTGAATGGAATAGTTCAGGCAGTGATGAATCATCATTACCAGAAAAAAAGCCAGTTTCATAAATGATGTTTTGTGGGCCAGCTTCTTTGCACTGATTTGTAGTTACAATTAACTGCAGTGTAGGGTGAATAAATGAATAATACCGACTAGGGTCAGATGTTTCGGTTGTGACTCCAAATCCCATGCCAGATTGGGCTGATGTGAATGGTGTTTCCAAAACGATTAGAGAGAAACAAAGCCCTCAAAAAATGTCTTAAGCTGACTTAAGCAACGATTTGTCTAGAATTAAAGCAGAGGGTTGCATTCTACTCAAAATTCTGCTGCAGGATGGAGTGAGACATCCCGTTTTAATTTAGAATTTCCCTCGCCCATTTTAGAGGGTCAACGACGCTTGGGTGGTGAAGGGTGTAAGGGTTGGAAGCAGGAAATACGGGGATGGAAAACACACACATACACTCCTAGAACTTTTGATTTTTTTAAGCAAGGAAGCAACACAAAATTGGGAGTCTTCAAACATTTTGATTCCTCTGTAAGAATAGTCTTCTTCTCATTTCTTTCCAGTTTGAAAGGAAATATAATCAAACGGCAGTAAAGAGATAAAAGCTGTCAAAGTAGGTGGCACAGGAGAGGCTTCTACTGGAAGGGCCTTTCAAGAATGAGAAGACTGTCCCTAATTTTTCCAGGAGTTGGTTGCTTCTACTTTCTTCCTAAGAAAATAGTAATGCGTTGCTTTTGTTCCGCTTTGCTTCTAGAAGATGCCCCTTTGTGAATTCTCCCCGGCCTTTCTGTCTACCCTTACTTGTGCTCTTTTCTGGATTACTAGTGGCCTTAGGTGCTAGTTCTTGTCTTGGCTGATCCTAAACGTCTGTCGTTAAGTGTGCATTTCTGAATCAGTTTGCCTGAAGTGAAGCAATTGGGGCAACACCAGAGCAGTTGGTTTAATCTGTAGGGAATGCCCATATAATCTCCAGGTAGCTGAGGAGTTTGTTTTTAAATGTATGATGCTTTACGGTGTTGCAACTTCTTATCTGGCTTGTGTTACGTTATAGGCCTTCACGGAAGCTCTGGGAAATTGACCGGCTCAACATCTAGCTTAAACAAACTCTCCGTTCAGAGTTCAGGAAGCCGTAGATCTCAGTCATCCTCGTTGCTAGATATGGGAAACATGTCCGCTTCTGACCTCGATGTGGCAGATAGGACTAAGTTTGATAAGGTAATTGCAACGATTCTGGGTATAATTGCATGCCAGCTATTGCGCCCCCCCGCTCCCGCCAAACACTAATTTAACACACATAAATGCCATTGCAACCTTCTTGTTTCGCGTGAATCGGGTATTCCCAGCTCTTTCCCACATCTGCAGGCTGCAGTTCTTCATAGTGTTCCTCAGAACTTGATGTCAATGGAAAAAGGATATTCGGTGGGCCCACAAGGATTGGCTGCCTTTTCAGTATGTGGAGAATCCATATGGCAGCAGTTTCTTCATTATCAAGATAGAAAAAGAGGCTATGAATGAGCTAGAAGTTGATCTTTTTATTTTTTTGGTCTTTTAATGACTACGTAATCCCTTGCAGGATGGAGTCGGGGCAACTAATGGAGCTGAGAGTTTACTGGCCGGATGCCCTTCCTGTCACCAATGCAGAGTTCGCAGCTGATGTTTACTCATTGTGCGCCCAGAGAGAGAAATATCTGTCACTACCTAGGATCAAACTCACAGCTTCTTGATTGTGAGGCGACAGCTCGACCTTTAGGCCACTGTACCCCTCAAGTTGATCTCCTAATATTAGCTTTTAATATTTTTAAGCACCTTTTAAAAATCCGGCAGAGTTATTTTCTGAGCTAATTCTGCTTTTTCCTTCTTCCTCTGATAGCGTCTTGTGACCAAAGGTACAAGTCAATTGAAAACACTTCCATTGCTCTTAAAAGGAACATAAAGGCAATCAGACATTTGTATACGTGTGTTTGTGTGTGCTAAATATCTGTTTTGATCCTCATAGATTTTTGAACAGGTCTTAAGTGAATTAGAGCCACTTTGTCTGGCAGAACAGGACTTCATTAGTAAATTCTTCAAACTTCAGCAGCATCTCAGCATTCCTGGAACACCCGTGGTATGAATCTCAATTTGGAAATTATTGACTCAGAACTAAATGGCTGTAACTTTAGCCTGATTTCCATCTAAACTTTCATTTATTTTCCAGAGTGATACCGAGGAGACTGATGGAGGAACTTTAACAAGACCGCACAATATTGGTGGGCTGCAATCAGCATATTCAGAGTATGTTTCCAATTAGCAGGGGGATCTTTTGAACATGAAACACCCTTTGTATCGTGACTAAGTTGTGAATCTTTGTCGCTCAGGACTGTTTTGGAAGTTAGCAGCATATAAATCACATAAATAAATGTGCTGCTCTGCAGCAGGGCTGGGATTCGAATTTCTTAACAACCGGTTCTGTGAGTGCGGCCTAATTTGTGGGTGCGGTTTGGTGGTCACGTGACTGGGTGGGCATGGCTTATATGTAAATATTGTAAATATTTATGTAAATATTTATTTTTTTTATTAAAAAAGAGCAACTTTTACCCAAAATCAGGCAAATCAGGCAGATTGAGTTGCTCACAAAGTCACAGATTCACTTAGAGAGATCTGTGTTTCTGCCATTGGCTACCTGAGTCTGTCACATAAAATTCACAGCACACCACATATGTAAATATTGATTTTTTTTTTAATTAAAAAAAGAGCAAATTTTACCCAAAAGCAGGCAAAACAGGCAGGCAGATTGAGTTACTCACAGAATCACAGATTCACTAAGAGATCTATCTATCTGCAATCTGCTACCTGAGTCTGCACTGAAAAATAGAAGCTTCAGTCCTAAGGAAGGTTCAGCTCTGCTTTTAGATTAGCTAGTAAGCAAATCCATGGATTTCCTGCTTTCTAGCTAATCTAAATCTCCCAGCACAGTAGAACAGCTGATGGGGGGGGGAAAGGAAAAATAGCAACTTAGCAGGCAAGTTTACCAGGTGAGGAGTGAGTAAGTGGGGAGGGGCGGGGCCAGCCAGTGGCGCCATTTTCTAGTTCTCCGAACTGGGAAGAATCATAACAACCGGATCTATAGAACCGGTCCGACCAGGTAGAATCCCACCCCTGCTCTGCGGCAATGAACAATTAAAATTAAAAACACAGAAATTCAGTTGAGTGTTGTTTTAAGCATAACGTATTTTATTAGCACCAGGCTGCTCATCAAAAAAAGGAAATGGCAGGATTTTGTATAGAACATTGGACTTTGTGGTGAAATTTTTGAAAAATTTCTCCCAGAATTATTTGAAATCAAATAATGAAGACATGATCGATAGCAAATGGCAGCCAGTTGATGACTGTCTGGATTCAGCAAGTGAAAAAAGATTGGACCTGGGTTGTACTAGGGCTCTAGGTAAGGGTGAGAAATTGAAAATGTGCTGGGAAAAGGCAGATTTGAGGACCTTTCCATAATGATGCCCAGAAAATTGCATGAATCTGCTATGAAGTCTCCAGGAGTTCAGCTTGACTTGACTCAACAAAACCTTGTCCATTTTGTGAATTAGGCAAGGTTTTTTTTGTCACAGAAGTGTCGGCACTGAATAAATGAAGTCTTTGGAATTTAGAATGGGGCAAAAGTAATAACATAATAGTCAAAATGTTTTGATTCTCCTGCCTGGGCAGGGTGGATGGTTGTAGTAGAAGATCTACAAGGTCCCTTCCAACTCTGTTAATCCATTAAATCTGTTAAAAGAGAGGGTAGAGTTTTACACAGAGCAAATGTTATGCAAAAGTTTCTAATCCTGGTGCATAAAGACGTTGTAAAATCAAAAGCACTCAGTTGTATAAATAGCTTCAGTTGACAAAAGGCAGCTTTTTGTGAACTAGAATTGTGAGGAAACTTTTAAAATTACAAATGTGTTGAGATAGTGAGAGCTGTATTCGTTTCTGGTCTTCTTTATCTCTCAAGATGCCAAGCTGAAGGGAAGGAACAAATGACACTTCCTGTAGTCTCAGTCATGTCCAGAGGGTTTTTAAAAAATAACCTGGGAGTAACAGGAAGCTAGTCATATAAATAGCTGCTGCTTATTGCCCCACTGAGATGTTATTAGTGTTTCATGAGTGTTTTTCTGATTATAACTCTGCATTGGCGACAGGAATGGCATCCGGCCAGTAAACATTCAGCTCCATTCAGTTGCGTAGACTCCACCCCGCAAGGGATTATGGGGTCATTAAAAGATTATGATAGTTTAACAAAGCATGGGCTAGTGTGAAGAAACAGAAGCGTCTCTTTTAATTCAAATAATTTAATGATGATAACAGTGAGAGATAAAACTCATTTTAAGTATACTGTAGTACATTAAAATCTCTATTCTGCTATTAGAATGATATTAACATTTTTATTTATTTGTTAAATTTAGCAAGCTAGTCATATCTATATCTCTATCTATCTATCTATCTATCTATCTATCTATCTATCTATATATATATATATCTGTTTGTCGCCCTGCTGAGATTTCATTAGTGATTTTCCAACTTGGCACTGACTGGGGAACTCCGATAATTGAAGTCCACACATCTTAAAATTGCTCGGTTGGAAAAAATACTGAAATAGATCAACATTGGTTTCCCCATGAGGCTCTGTGAAATGAATGGTGACTTAGAAAATGAAAAATAATCAAATAAAGTCCTTAAAATAAACGTTAAATCTCAATATTTGCCTAATGCTTTTAAGTATTATTCATATTTAATATTATGTTGCAGGAATCATATGATCCGGCAAATGATGATAAAAATATTTCGCTGTGTAGAACCAGAACTGAATAACCTCATTGCTCTGGGGGACAAGATTGACAGCTTTAATTCCCTCTATATGCTAGTGAAAATGAGTCATCACGTGTGGACCGCGCAGAATGTGGATCCAACCTCCTTCCTCAGCACAACTCTTGGAAATGTTTTAGTGACTGTCAAACGAAACTTTGATAAATGCATTGTAAGTTTGAAGCACTTTGATGATTAGATGATTTGTAGTGGTTGCATGCAGCTAGGATTCTGGATAAAATTCAAGATTCAAAGTGAGACCATTAGATGGGGTGGCCATAGTGTGTAACAGTTCAGTATTTGTATATATTGTATTTATATTTGTACACAAGGACAGTTTTTCCCCGAACAGCATCACTTTGCTAAACAAATAATTCCCTCAACACTGTCCAACTATTTACAAAGTCTGCACTACTATTACTATTAATCTTCTCATCATTCCTTATCGCCCATCCCCTCCCACTTGTGACTGTATGACTGTGACTTTGTCGCTTGTATCCTTACGATTAATATGGACTGTTTCCTAGTATGATTTGATTGATTATTGTACCCTATGACTATTATTGTTGTACCTGATGATTCTTGACTCTTGACGAATATATTTTTTCTTTTATGTACATTGAGAGCATTTGCACCAAGACAAATTCCTTGTATGTCCAATCACACTTGGCCAATAAAGAATTCTATTCCTATTCCTATTCTGTTCTGTTCTGTTCTATTCTATTCTTTTCTATTCAAATCTGTTCTATTCTATTCTATTCTATTCTATTCTATTCTATTCTATTCTATTCTATTCTATTCTATTCTATTCTATTCTATTCTATTCTAAATATTTAGCCCCTTAAATGGCGCCCTTGCTCTCCATTTAATGTGGGTGAGAAGACAAAGCAAGATGAAACGAACACACGCTGATCTTGTGCATCCATATTTTTCGTGTAGCAAATGCAGAGGGATGCTAATATACCTTGAGTATCTTCTTTTCCAAATGTAACTAGATTGCCTTTGTTTTTATCATCAGATCAGAGATTCCCTTTTTTTATCAGAGATGAGTTACCTGCATGGATATAAAGAGTTTAAGATTAAAAACATGGCTAATCTTTTTAAAAAAAATCATTTTAGAGTAATCAGATAAAGCAGATGGAAGATGTAAAGATATCCAAGAAGAGCAAAGTTGGAATCCTTCCTTTCGTTGCTGAATTTGAAGAGTTCGCAGCTTTGGCTGAATCTATATTCAGAAATGCTGAACGCAGAGGAGATCTGGATAAAGCTTACCTGAAACTTATTCGCGCAGTTTTTGCTAATGGTAAAATCTCTTTTCTGATCTGCTGTGTCATAAATAATATCTCATTTTGTTGACGAATCGGGCTAAAGTCTTACACTGCTGAATCTTGTTATGCATTATTGTACTACATGTCACTTCCAAATCATTTTTGTCACGTGAGAGTTGGTACCTATCAATCATGTATGAAGCATTTCAATATTTCTTCCCATTTCTTTACAATTCTGTTGCCAATTCCCAGATTCCAATTTAGAGGTACTTACCTTATAGGGACAGTCAACAAGCAAACCTAAGACATAGCTGAATCTGGGGCATTTCAAGGAATTATGATTTGGGCATCTCACTGAATTGTATGGTTGTGTGGAACTCTTTAAATGTGGTTTGCTTGATTTTGACTTTGCCTGCTGTTCAAGCCAAATCCTTCTCTATTGCTTAGTAGTTCTCACTAATTCACTTAATTCTCACTAGTTATAGTTAAACAAAGCATGGGCTAGTGTGAAAAAACAACAACAGAAGAATCTCTTCTGATTCAAATATTGTAATGATGATAACAATGAGAGAAAAGTGGTTTTAAGTAACTGTAGTACATTAAAATCTCTATTCTGCTATTAGAAATGATACTAAAGTTTTTTTATTTATTTGTTAAATTTAGGAACCACCCATCTTACTATCTTTTATAGTGGTACTTTCTCTCTTATTAGTTTTCTTTCACTGTCATCTTTTTTTCTGTTTTATAACGACTAGTTAAGACCTTTTTATTTGTTGTTCGCTATCCTTTACAGTTAACTCTTTGCTTGTTTTTCCAAATTTATCACAATAATCTTCTGACTTGGAAAATAAGCCTAGGTTACCATTGCTCTTTGATATTTCACGGTGGTTTATGTCTCCGTGGGGTGTTTTCCTTTTATTTTTGTAGTTGAGAAAATAGCAAATGAAAGCCAAAAGACTCCTCGGGATGTGGTTATGATGGAGAACTTTCACCATATCTTTGCAACGCTCTCTCGTTTGAAGATCTCCTGTCTAGAGGCCGAGAAAAAGGAAGCTAAGCAGCAATACACAGATTACTTACAGTTATATGTGATCTACTCTTTGGGACAGCCGCTTGAGAAATTAAATGTAAGGATTTTTTTAAAAAAATTTCTTTAATTCTAGGTTAAAACCAGAAATACGTATTTTTATAGAACGCACATAAAAGTTTTCTCTCCTTCATTAAATCCTCCATTCTTCCAAATCCTTCAAATAATTGTTAAATTAGTAACACTGTTGTTAAGTTGGCAGGAGGTCGCAAAAGGCGATCCCATGGGCCCGGGACACTGCCACCATCATAAATGTGAGTCGGCTCTCAAGCAGCCCAGTGAAAAACCACGTGACCCCAGGGATGCCGCAACGGTCATAAGTGTGATAAAGGGTGGATAAGTCACCTTTTTTTCAGTGCCACTGTAAGTTCAAACAGTCACTCAGCTAACTCTTCTGAGTCGAGGACTTGACTTTATTGTCATTGCACCTCATACAACGAAATTCAATACCATCTTCAGTGTACAATTTATGACCATGAAAATAAAAGATAACACACATCCTTCACATTCTATACATTGAATTGAAAACCCCCTGATATTGCATTAATATTGCACTATACAGTAGAATTCAAAAGAGCTACTGGGGTAGAAGCTGTTTTTCAGCCTATTTGTCCTTGTTTTTATTATCTGTCTGCCAGATGGTAATAGTTAAAAAAAAAAAGGGGGTGCCCAGGATGAGATGGATCTTTGAGAATGTTTTGAACTTTCTTAAGGCAGCAGGAGCTATAAAGGTCTTCCAAAAAGAGGAGAGGGCAACCAATGATCTTCTGGGCAATGACGTTAACCCTCTGGAGTGCTTTCCAATCTGCCACTGTGCAGTTGGCAAACCATGCAGAGGTGCAGTAAGTTAAGATATGGTGCAGCGGAAGAAGGTCACCAGCAGTTTTTCATTCAGTTGTTTCCTGAGAAATCTCAGGTAGTATAATCTCTGCTGGGCCCTTTTGACCAGGGCTGCAATGTGAGCACCTGTACCTGTAGAAGGTTGGAAGATGCAGGTGAATTGTCTTGCAACAGTTTTGGAAGTGTTGGGGCATGGACAATGGTGGGATTCAAATTTTTTTATTACCGGTTCTGTGGGCATGGCTTGGTGGGCATGGCAGGGGAAGGATGCTGTAAAATCTCCAGTCAGAGGTGGTATTTGCTGGTTCTCCGAACTACTCAAAATTTCCGCTACCGGTTCTCCAGAATTGGTCAGAACCTGCTGAATGCCACCTCTGAGCATTGAAGCGGGGCCAACGTGGAAGTGATCTGAATCCTCTCTCATTGCAGCACTTCTTCGAGGGCGTCGAAGCCCGTGTGGCTCAAGGAGTGCGAGAAGAGGAAGTGAGCTACCAGCTGGCCTTCAGTAAACAAGAGCTAAGAAAGGTTATTAAGGAGTATCCTGGCAAAGAAGTCAAAAAGGGATTGGACAACCTTTATAGAAAGGTGGACAAACATCTGTGTGAAGAAGAAAACCTACTGCAGGTAATATAAGAAGGCAGGCTCAAAAGAAGGAAATCTATTATGGTTTCCATAATTTGTCTTTTAATCTGAATGACATATCGCAAGGATGAAATTTGAATTATACTAGTTTGGATCAGTATGTAGTATTAGTGATAGGACTTGAATGAATAGTAGTACAGCACATCCTTTCTAGCATGCTGAGGAGAAAAACTGTTCTTTCTTACATGAATAGTTTATGCTGAGGTAAATGTTTGTAGGAAGGACTATGAGGTCATGTAAGCCCTGTTATCATTTAAGTCAAGCAGCTCAGACGCAGGTTAGCATCTGAGTGGAAAGTCATTGATGCCTCAGGCATTAGTGCCTGAAATTAAATTCACATTCTCTTGGTACTTCTGGAATTTAACACTGAAAGCATTGAATGTGACTCCACCTGTGGAATTCCGGACTGGAGCTTTTCATTTATTTATTAAAGCTTTGTTTTTAATTAAAGCTTCCTTTTTTTTCTTCTCCTTTTGGTAGGTGGTATGGCATTCCATGCAAGATGAATTCATAAGGCAATACAAGCATTTCGAAGGCTTAATAGCACGTTGCTATCCTGGTTCTGGAATTACTATGGAATTTACTATTCAGGATATTTTAGATTACTTTTCCAGCATTGCACAGTCACACTGAAATTTACCCGGCGCAAGACAAGAGAAGCTCACAAAGTTGCTGGAAAGCATCACTGACACTGGAAATTGTCATTTTGAGGAATGGCAGGGTGTTCTTAATTATCTTCATACATATCAGCATCTGGCTTAGGCCAGCTTTCCTCAATGTAACTGCTGTAGTATATAAAATTGGATTACAGTTCTGAGAATTCACAGCAGGATTGTCCTTGGGCCTACTGGCTAAGAATTATGAGAATTCCAGTCCATTCAGTTGGAAAGTTGGCCTAGGTAAAAGTACTGCCTAATTGTTGGATAAAGAGTGTTGAACTATACATTTTCACATGTAAGCGGCATGTCAAATGTATATTTATTATACTAACTTCATCTGTTTTCCTAATCCTTTACTTTTAGAAATTAATAAGTATAGATATTGTATCAACATCTGGTGTTTCCCCCCCCCCCTTTGAAAGTGCATGTTAATATGTAGATTAATAAGATGGCTGAGTTTCTGAGAATTAATTTACAAGATTATGTCATTGCAGCTCTTTTGATTTGAAGTATATAAAAAAGCTCTTTACAAAAAAAGTACTTATTTCCTGAGGGAGATTATTAGCGGTGCCTCAGCGTGGCACAAAGGAAAAAAATGCTTTATTTTTCCAGAAACACCCAGTGATTGAAGTGAATGTTCAGTGCATTGATTGAGGTTTCCTTGGCAACTCTGAAATTTTTAGATTTAGGCCATCATAACTAAATCTGTTTGAATGGGTTAGGGTTAGAAACAAAAATGCAAGATACTACTCTTCTGTAAAAGAACTGTTGAAACTCAACTTGTCTTTTCTAGGTTATGTCCTAGTATTTAACCTTTTAACTCACATGACACAGAATTCACTTGCCAATGTATTTATCTATCTCAGTTTCTTCCTCACTGCACCGTTTTTGCTCAAGTTGCTTTAGATATCTTCAGTCGATAAGGATTCCAGGCGCTGTGGAAATTACGTTTTCTCACCTACTGGTTTTATTACTGGTGGAAATGGTGTGGAAACTGGACTACCTCTTTGCAGAACTTCTTTCTATTTAGTAGCAAGAAAGGAATTTGTAGAAATGTTCGGCTTGTTCCTTCTCACAAAGCTGTTTTTTCACCATGTACTATACAATGAGCATATGAAGAAAGCAACCTGAACTAGCATGTGATGGTAACAGTTGTCATGCTATTTGACCACACTACAAACACAAATGATAATGTGTACCTTGCTTTCAAAGAGTCAATATGCCATGCCACCCTCCCCGAGGAACTCAACATGTACCTTTCTAATTCTTAGGCCTAAGAACCATTTGTTTATATTCTATTTTAGTTGTGTAGCTTCAGTTTGTTGGCCCTCAGACCATCCTGTATCCAGGCAAATATTTAAATACTTGTACAGCCTTTCCTGATTCAAGTGAAAAGGAGAAAGTGCGTTGGAGAATGAAATGTGAATAAATGTTACCATGTCGATCACGCTGTATCTGTTGGTCCTGCATTTACAAAATGGTTGATATATTTAAAATTCTAAAGCAGCGGTGTCAAACTGGATTTCTTCGAGTGCTCGATCAGCATTGTACTTCTCCGCGGGCCGGAGGAGAGGAGGATGGATGCAGTGGTGGGATTCAAGTTTTTTTTACTACCGGTTCTGTGGGCGTGACTTGGTGGGTGTGGCAGGGGAAGGATACTGTAAAATCTCCAGTCAGAGGCGGCATTTGCCGGTTCTCCGAACTACTCCAAATTTCTGCTACCGGTTCTCCAGAACTGGTCAGAACCTGCTGAATACCCCTTCTGGATGGATGCCTCCTGCAGCATTCTGGCTGAAAACAGGCTGCACGGCCTGTGTCTGACCCGTTTTTCGGCCTGTTTTCGGTGAGCAGAGTGCTGCAGGAGGCCATGAGGGTGAAAACAAGATGCGGGGAGCTGCACGTGGCCCGTTTTAGCCACCAGAGGCACTGTGGGCCAGTCCTTTGATATTTCCAGGCTGGTCCTGCAGGCCAGATTAAAACACGCCCTGCGGGCTGGATCTGGCCCGCAGGCCTTGAGTTTGACACCCCTGTTCTAAAGGGTCATTAAAAAAAGCAAATGCATTTGCCAAAAGAAACCCAACAGCAACCCTCCAGTTTGCACTAAACTGATGTAGAATGATGGGGGACTCTCATATTTATTTTTAATTGCAATCCAATATTGGTAATCAAAGGAGAATCTTGACAAATTTCATTGGTTTCCTTGATAGTTCAGTGTGGGAAATCAAAAGAAATGATAGCGTGTCAGTCAGCTTAACAAGACAACTTCTTACATGATTGGGGAAGATCCTGAGGACCCATCAGGAAATTCATTGATATCTAACTATGCAGAATCTTGGCACTTGCCAAACTTTAAAGTGCCACATTTGTCTAAGATGCTTTACATATTTTTTAAAACGAGGTTAGAGAGCACCAGCCTCAGGCACTAATGATCCTGATTTTCAACAGCTCATTAGAGGAGAGAGTCTGAATCAAATAAATTCCAGATGGCTCCTCCTCTGGATTCTGCCTAGATATCCTGGCTTGAAGCATTTTTAGGAGATTAGAAATAATCACAATTGGGTCTGCTCTATTGCAAGAAGAGAAGGTTGATTAAATGGGAATCTAGAGACTGTCCATCACAACCATATTGCCAAAAAGATACCCTCCAATTTCTACCTGTATCTAAAAGGTTACGAAGGCAGCAAAGAAGGGAGTGTGTGTGTGTGTGTTATATATATATATATGAACTATGTTTTCTATTATGACGTACTGAAGCCGAGATTTCAGGCCAAAGCATGTTCCAGGCTTGCTCATCGTCTCGGTCCACGCTGTGGATCTGGATACAAAGCTGAAGGCTAAAGTGACTTTCTCACTTTTGCCTAGGAAATGTGATGGCCTCGTGCCCGTTTTCATCTCAAATCAACTCTGAAACGGAAAACGTGTATGGCCTCCGATCCTTGGACTATGAAAGATAGGAGGCTTCAGTGTTACTATGGAGGTTCTCCTTCCCTGAGCTCAGAAGTGATTGTCCAAAATCCATCTCATTGATTAAAATGAAAAGGATGAGCAAGGTTTGTTTGTTTTTGGTTAGCCATTTCTCTTCATCTGATCATCTAATGACTTGACCACTCATTACCTTTGAAAACATTAAGGCATGCAGTGCTGGTCTTTGGAGGAAGACCGTTGTCTCTGACCAGTATCACCAGTCCTGTATCCTCTCCAGAACAACACATCCCCACGCAATGAGCTGGTTCCCAAATCAGCTGAGGCCAGCTATCTGGTGGTTCCAACGGGGTTGCAGTGGATGCAGATTTTGGGCAAAACTCTTGGCTTTCCCATGAATTGCTGAAGGTCACAGACTCAGCCCTTTTCAGCATAGGAGCACAGAATGGGGAAGTGAAAACCAGGAGGGCCCTGAATGAACAAGACATAAACCAACTTGACTGGTGATACTGGTCAGAGATAACGGTCTTCCTCCACAGACCAGCACTTGCATGCTTTAATGTTTTCAAAGGTAATGAGAAGTCTTGGTGATGACATGAAGATTACATGAAGAGAAATGGCTAACAAAAACAAAACCTTGCTAGTCCTTTTCACATCTTTGGTGGTAAAATCCACGCCTCATATTCAGCTTCCCTTTAAAAGCTGCGTCAAATTTAACAGGAGACAGTGAAGCAGTTAGAAAAGTTAATGGAATGAATGCATCCTCTACCCTTGGATACGTAGATTTATATCTGGCTGCAAATAACATTTCCTAGGCAAGAGATTCAAAAGCTTCAAATAAAGCATGATTATTTTTTTTAAAAAAAAAAAATCCAGTTGTGCCTTCAGTCCAATGGAATTGAAGACCAAAAGTCTTGTTTTCCTTCCAACAGAAAAGGGGCATTTTTCACGAGGCAAGTGGGCTGCCTGCTTTTTCTCTGAAGATGTTTCTCTTCTCATCCAAGAAGCTTCTTCAGCTCTTGTTACTCCTGCACCATTCGAAGGCTATTCATCCCAAAGTGCATAACTAAGTGTCTATGGAGATTCCAAGTCATCCAGGTCACGGTTTTCCCAAAGGTGCTTATTTCATGAGGTTTAGTTTAGTTTACTTTATAACAGATAATCAGAGATGGAAGGGACCTTGTAGGTCATCTAGTCCAACCCCCCCCACCCAAGTGGGAGACCCGACACCATTTCTGACAAATGGCGGTCCAATCTCTTCTTGAAAGTCATTGTCATCATTATCATCGCACCTCGTACAATGAAATTAAATACCATCTTCCGTGTACATTATGCCTATGAAAATAAAACACACTCATCCTTCACATTCTATACATTGAATTAAAAACCCCTGATGTTGCATTAACAATGCATTACACAGTAGAATTCAATTGAGTTATTTAGTTAATTAAGTTATTTAGGGTTAGGGTTAGGGTTAATTCAATAGGTACCTGGATTTTCTGTTTTTTTCTTTGAAGGCGTTTTGCTTCTCATCCAAGAAGCTTCTTCAGCTCTGACTTCCATTCCCCATCTTCCTGTCAGAGCTGAAGAAGCTTCTTCAAAAGAAAAAGAAAAAAAAAGAAAGTCCAGGTGCCTCATGAAAAAAGCCCCTTTGGGACAACCATGACCTGGAATCAGGGGTCTCCAACCTTGGTCACTTGAAGACTTGTGGACTTCAACTCCCAGAATTCCTCAGCCAGCTCGCTGGCTGAGGAATTCTGGGAGTTGAAGTCCACAAGTCTTCAAGTGGCCAAGATTGGAGAGACCCCCGTCCTGGATGACTGAGCTCCATAGACATGTGCCGTTCCCACCAAGCTCCAGCAGGGGCCGCTGTGCGCGGACGCGAGAACCCTTCCCCTCGTCCGTTGCTTTCCGACGCTTGCGCTCCGCTTTGGTTGCTGGGGCGACCCGAAGAGGAAGTCGCCCGTCCTCCGCGCGCCATTTTCAAACGGGGCTCCCTTTGGTCCGTCCGCCTGCTTTTCGGCGGCGGCGGCGGCGGCGAAGCAGGAAAGGGGCAGCAGCCCGGACTTAAGGCCGCCCTTTAACCTCCAGGGCGAGCCGCGCGACGCAAAGAGCGAAGGCCCTCCCGCCTCCCAACGCTGCCCCGTTTCCATGACGACGTAGATGACGGTAGAAGGGTGACGTCGCCCGGCTGGGAGTAGCGCCCGAAGGAATGGCGGGCGGGGGGGCGGACGGGGGACGGTCCAGCGAAGCCAGTTAGGCCTTGAGAGCGGGGTCGCCCGGGGAGGCCCCAGTAGGTTCGTGCGGTTGTGGCCCAGCGTCCTCGGGGACCCTCCCCACCCAAACGGGCTGCCAGGTGTTTCAAGCAGCCCCCCCTTTTAAGCCATCGCCTCCAGGACGTCCCTTTAACCTCCCTATCCAGTCCTCAGATCCCTTTCTTCCTTTACTACCCTGCCCCTCCTTCGCTTCTGTATTAATCCCTTTATAGCCCATAATATGCTTTCCAACAACTTTGGGGCAGGTCATTTTCTAAGAAGCAGACTTAGGGGCTCAGCATGGCAGGGGCCTTGGACAGATATATTCCTTTTGGTCCTTCATCAGATAGACAGAAATGACATGCCTCCTATTTTCCCCTCACTCAATAGTATTTGAACTTGGGTTTTTGTAAAATGACTTTTTTTTCCACCCCCACCCCACTAAACTAGTAGGAATGTCCCAAAGGTGCTTTTATGAGAGGCAACTGGACTTTCTGGTTTTACTTTTTCTTTGAAGAAGCTTCAGAAGCTTCTTGGATGAGAAGCTTTTGGATGAGAAGCGCGTTTTCCAAGAAGCTTCTTGGATGAAGAAACGCTTCAGAAATGTTTTGATGAAATACGTCTTCAAATAAGCTTCTTGGATGAGAAGTGAAACGTTTTCCAAAGCTTCTTTGAAGAACGCTCAAAAAGAAGCTCAAAGCTTGGATGAGAAGCGAAACGTCTTCAAAGAAGCTGTTTTGGATGAGAAGTGAAATGTCTTCAAATAAGCTTGGATGAGAAGTGAAACGTCTTCAAATAAGCTTCTTGGATGAGAAGTGAAACGTCTTCAGAAATGTTTTGGATGAGAAGTGAAACGTCTTCAAAGAAGCTTCTTGGATGAGAAGCGAAACGTCTTCAAATAAGCTTCTTGGATGAAGTGAAACGCTTCAGAAATGTTTGATGAGAAGTGAAACGCTTCAAATAAGCTTTTGGATGAGAAGCAACGTCTTCAAATAAGCTTCTTGGATGAGAAGTGAAACGCTTCAGAAATGTTTTGGATGAGAAGTGAACGTCTTCAAATAAGCTTCATCGTTTTCAAGAAGCTTCTTGGATGAGAAGCGAACGTCTTCAAATAAGCTTCTTGGATGAGAAGTGAAACATCTTCAGAAATGTTTTGGATGAGAAGTGAAACGTCTTCAAATAAGCTTTTTGGATGAGAAGCGAAACGTCTTCAAATAAGCTTCTTTGGATGAGAAGAAAACTTCAGAAATGTTTTGATGAGAGTGAAACGCTTCAAATAAGCTTTTGGATGAGAAGCGAACGTCTTCAAATAAGCTTCTTGGATGAGAAGCAAACGTTTTCAGAAGCTTCTTGGATGAGAAGCGAAGAACGTCTTCAAATAAGCTTCTTGGATGAGAAGCGAACGTTTTCAAGCTTCTTGATGAGAAGCAACGCTTCAGAAATGTTTTGGATGAGAAGGAAACGCTTCAAAAGCTTCTTGGATGAGAACCGAACGCTTCAAATAAGCTTCTTGGATGAGAAGTGAAACGCTTCAGAAATGTTTTGATGAGAAGTGAAACGTCTTCAAAGAAGCTTTTTGGATGAGAAGTGAAACGTCTTCAGAAATGTTTTGGATGAGAAGTGAAACGTCTTCAAAGAAGCTTCTTGGATGAGAAGTGAAACGTCTTCAAAGAAGCTTCTTGGATGAGAAGTGAAACGTTTTCCAAGAAGCTTCTTGGATGAGAAGTGAACGCTTCTTGGATGAGAAGTGAAACGTCTTCAAATAAGCTTCTTGGATGAGAAGCGAAACGTTTTCCAAGAAGCTTCTTGGATGAGAAGTGAAACGTCTTCAGAAATGTTTTGGATGAGAAGTGAAACGTCTTCAAAGAAGCTGCTTGGAAGAGAAGTGAAACATCTTTAAAGAAAAAGAAAAACCAGAAAGTCCAGTTGCCTCTTGAAAAAGCACCTTTGGGACAACTATGACTTGGATGATTGAGAATCTCCATAGACATTTAGCTATGTACTTTGGGGTGGACTAGTATGAATCTCTTCTGATAGCCTGAATGTATATATAGAATAAAACAAATACAAAGAAGTTGGAGTACAGGTAGTCCTCAACCTACGATCGCAATTGAGCCTAAAATTGATGTTGCTAAGTGAGAAATTTGTTAAGTGACTCTTGCCCCATTTTACGACTTTTCTTGCCACATTCACTTGTTAAGTGAATCACTGCAGTTGTTAAATTAGTAACACGGTTGTTAAGCAAATCTGGTTTCCTCCTTGACTTTGCTTGGCAGAAAGCCGCAAAAGGTGATGACATGAGTCTGGGCCACTACACCTGTCATAAATGTGAGTCAGTTGTAAAGCATCCGAATGTAAATCACGTGACCATGGGCATGCTGCAACGGTTATAAGTGCAAAATGGTTAGAAGTCCCTTTTTCAGTGCCGTTGTAACTTTGAATGGTCTCTAAGCAAACTATTGCAAGTCGAGGCCTATCTTGTAGTGTTTAAGGTGCTGGTCTAGAAACCAGGAGGCTGCAAGTTCCAGACTTCTAGACATGAAAGCTGCTGGATGATTTCAGCCAGTTGCTCGCTCGCTCTCTCTCTCTCTCAGCCTGACTGACCTCACAGGATTGTTGTTGTGGGAAAATAGGAGGCAGAGAGGCATGTTCACGCCTTGAGTTATGTATAATAAAAGGTAAAAGGATGATGATATCGCATTGTTGCTAATAATATTGTATGTTACTATAGACAGGTGTGACTGTCCTTTCATTATATCAGTAAGGGTTCTGTTTGGATCCACACCTTCCCCTTTGTGGACTTCATTTACTAGTTTGAATCGCCAGAATACCATTCCCATCTTTGCAATGAGTTCACTCAGTGCTGGAGAGCATGTGATTTGGTCCTATAAGATAATGTTATACATGCATGGTAATTTGTATAGGTTTAATTATTTACTGGTCCCCTTTTTGAATCCATCTTTTTGTTTTAGAGAACCTTCACAATGACTACAGTGGTAGAGCGGAAGTTTGTTAATTTAAGGAAACGATTGGATCAGTTGGGATATCGACAACCACTGGGAGTAGAAAGTTTGCCTTTGGTGGAAAAACTTTTCAGGTATTAAAAAAGGAATGGAAAAAATATTTGGGTCAGTGCAATTCTTTATGGAAGAGGACCCAGTTTAGCAACTTACAAAGTATTATTCCCTTTTGCAGGAAGGATGTAAGGTTTTTCTTATGCATCTTTTTCTAGTTAAATTAATATAAACCTATTGTTTTGCATGTATATTGAGAAAGAAAATGGATTAGTAATCAAAATATATGGTTACTATTTATTATGTGGTGATTCAGTAAAATATTTATAGGAAATTATAAATACAGTTTCAGTACTCCATATTTTGATTATTTGTTTTATTAATTTTAGTGACCTTGTTCATACAACTGAGAGCCTCCGGAGCACGAAGTTATCCGCTGGAAAAATCGAAAAAGAATGCAGTAACTTTGATGTTGTTCTGGAGCCTTATCGAGAAGAGAATGCTAGGCTCACACGTGAAAATAATGAATTGCACTTAGAAGTTCTGAAATTGAAAGAGCAATTGGAAGAAAAAGTCAAAGGTAATACAGTTTTTTTTTAAAAAAAAAAATCTACCTTAGATTTTGTGGTTTGTCTTTGCTATCTGTTTTTAACTAAGCAAAGTATTGTCCCTAAATCTGCAAATTTCCTACCTTGATTCCACACTTAAGGGTTTTGTTAAAGACAAATAACATCTCTTATTCCCCTCTTCCATACCTTTAAGCTCAAAAGAGAAACAGGTAGCAATACCACACTTACTTTCCCCCCCAATTTTCAATTAATTTGGAAAAAAGATGAAAGTAGAGGCTAAATTCTAGTTATACAATTGAAGTTTTATTTAAAAGATCAGAAAACCACTGACATTATTTTGTGCAAGCAGATTCAGACCAGGAACCTGGAAACAGTTTTTAAGAAACTACTTTTGAGCTAACTATTAATCAAATGTCTATAAATGGAGATAGTCCTCATTTACCAACTGTAATTGGGCCAGAAACTCAATTGCTGACTGATGTCATGTGTCACAATGTTATGTGTCCATGCCGAATTATAATTATAATTTAAGTTGCTGCTGTTAAGCAAATTGCGAGTAGTTCACAGCATCTCCATTGGCTGGCTTCCCCATTGATTTTGCTTGTTGAAATCTGGCGGTGAAGTTTTCGTATGGTGATTATGTGACCATGGGATGCTGCAATATCATTGCAAGCTGGTCGCCAAGTCGACCGTTGAAACTTCGAATGATGGCTAAATGGATGGAAGTTAAACAAGGCAGTTGTAGATTGTACAGAATTAACATTTTCATTTACTAATTTTGTAAGAGAAATAAAACCATTTCGTATTATTTGGGGGAACAATTCCAGGTTTTCAGCTGACATTCACTTTGTGGTGGTTGTAAAGCAAACTCCCTGGGCAGTAAGAGCGCTCACTGTTTCGGCTGGAAGCTGGAAGTAAATGTTGATTTCTGGCAAAAAAAATGTCATAAATTATACTCATGTGACTGTGGAGCGTTGCAAACATAAATAAAAATAATAAGCAAAAATAAATGTGAACTGGTTGCCAAGCATCCAAAATGCAACCAGAAGACAGGAGAGGTGATGTCAGAACTTTGAAACCAAGTCGTAAGTCCCTTTTGAGGGGTCTGTCAAAACTTCTAATGGTTACTAAGTTGAGGAATACCTGCCACTAAATCTTTGATAGTGCCAGTGATTTAATTCTTGCTAAACAATTTTGTCATCATAATGAATGCAATATTTTTGAGAGTGGTGCGGTGGCCTAGAGGTGGAGCTCTCGCCTCACAATCAGGAGGCTGTGAGTTTAATTCTAGGTAGAGGCAGATATTTCATTCTCTGGACACAATGAAAATATACCCACTGAACAAAGCTCTGCGTTGGTGACAGGAAGGGCATCCGGTCAGTAAACACTCTGCTCCATTCAGTTATCCTGACTCCACCCTGCAAGGGATTATGGGGTCATTAAAAGGAGATGATGATGAATGACTGCTATAGTTGTCTAGTCTGCTAAAATGGTTGCAACAGGTTGTGCAATATAGAATAAAATAACAGGGTTGGAAGGGACCTTGGAGGTCTTCTAGTCCAATGGTCGCCAACCAATGGACCGGGGGCCACTGGTGGTCTGCGAGAAAATTCTGGTGGTCCACAGAGAAATGTCATCCCCAAAGCAATTAATCCAGGCTGTGCGGGAACACAAGTCTGTGCCACCCACATGGACCGTGGGAACACAAGGCTTGCATCGCTTACATTGCAAACAACACGAGGTAGTGAGAGGAGGGGGAAAGGGCAGAGGGGAGAACTTGTCCCCTTGCCCCATGCGCCTGGCCTGGCTACCGGGCTGCTCCTTGCTGCTTCTTTCTTCTTCTGCTTTTGGATGCATGCAAGGAAAGCAGCAAAAGTCTTTCTTTCCTCCCCCAAACTCCGCCAGAAATGAGTCTTTGGCACCCTGCAAGGCCTCCTGCTCCAAGAGGCTGTGCCAGCAAAGACTCATTTCTGGCAGAGTTTGGGGGAGAAAAAGAAAGACTTCTGCTGCATCTGCTACTTTCCTTGCACGAAGCCAAAAGTCTCTCTCTTCCCCTGAGAACGGAGCTGGAGACGGTATCCTGCAATCCCAAATAAAGAATGATCGATCGGTAGGAAAACGGGGTGGGGAATTTTCCTGCAGGCTTTTTGGGGGATTTTCCCAGGGTTTCTGCTGCTTTCTGCAGAAACCCTGGAAAAATGTCAGCAAGCCACCATCAGTCAAAATTCATATTAGTGGTCCGCGGGATTTAAAATGATGAGTTTGGTGGTCCCTGAGGTCCAAAAGGTTGGCGACCCCTGTTCTAGTCCAACCCTACACCATTTCAGACAATTGGTTATCCAATCTCGTCTTAAAAACTTCCAGTGTTGGAGCATTCACAACTTCTGGAGGCAAGTTGTTCCACTGATTAGTTGTTCTAACTGTCAGGAAATTTCTCCTTAGTTCTAGGTTGCTTCTCTCCTTGATTAGTTTCTATCCATTGCTTCTTCAAATATTCCTTTGCTTTTCTCCATATCGTCTACAGCAGCGGCCCCTAACCTTTTGGGCACCAGGGACCGAGAGGTTTTTCAATGGACCAGAGGGGGCATGGTTTTGCGTGCTGCCTGCATTCCATGGATGGGGCATTTGCTTGTTTGGAGTTTCAGGCATGCCATGTCCCGGTGCCGGTCCACAGACTGCGGGTTGGGGACCCCTGGTCTACAGCTCCGCGAATGTTCTCTACTTTTCCTTCCTTTTTTTTCCTCACCATGTAGGCTGTTTCAAATACCATTCTTATTTCAGAACAGTGCTGCTATACTGCCATTCATGGAAATAAAGGTGATGCAGACATTTTGTTTCCCAACGTGCTAACTTCCTATGCATTTTTATTTTTTTAAAAAAAAAATCAGGCAGAACAATGAATTCGGTGGTTATTAAGGGTGATGACTATATACATGAGCTCTGTCAGCACACTGTTGCCTATGATTATGATCAATACTCATAAATATGTTAATGTAATAATTTATGATGCTGCTGCTTTCTGTTCAATCATGTCCAATACTTAGTGATTCTGTCAACCAGTTCTTGCTCGTGTTCTCTCTCTCTCTCTCTCCCTTCCTCCCTCCTTCCCTCCTTCCTAAGCATTTTCTGATCTTGCATGACGTCTTTCAGTTGTTCTGTGCTCTGTCTGGTGTTGGCTTGGATAATGTCCAGATGCCATGTTTTTTTTGGCAGCTTTATAATAATTCTCGATACAAGAAAATAGTTTTTGAAGCGTTTCTTATGGTTAGCCTTGTGCAGTTAAACTAGAAGCATGGAATCAAATTGTTCTCCTCCTTACAGATTTGAAAGCTACTTTGAGGAAATTTGAACATGAGAATTCTGATATGAAATTTTTGAATAATCAGTATATACATAAAATGAGGTCATTAGAAAAAGAAAACAAAGCCAAGACTGACAAAATTCAACAGCTTCAAGAGAAAAATCTACAAGCTGTGGTGCAGACGCCAGGTACAGTGACAACCTATGTGCTCCTCATTCTGGTCTGATGATTCTTTTATTGGACTGTAATTCTGTGCACTCTTACTACGCTTGAAGTAATCCTTTGGCTCCAGAAACAAAATATCAGTTTAAGCACTTGATCCTGAGGAGCAGGGCAAAACAAATAAATGAGTATTTCAATGGACTGCCTTTCTAAAAACTTTACTATGTAGGCTTCAAAGAAGGTGTAAATTATCTTTATTCTCTGAGTACCAGGTACAAATTCAGTCTTCCTATTGTTATGTTTTCTTCAATTCTCAGTTTTACTGTTTAAAACCTATAGTATTTTAGTAACACACACGCTAATTTGCTTGAAAATGCCAGGGAATAGCCTCTAACTTATTTTGGTGGATCTCAGAAATACTAAACATGGCTGGATGGACCTGATTAGAACTTTAATGAGAGTGCCAGGAAAACCCAGGGTAATTGATTTATGATTGGTTGTTTAGCAATCATTTGAGATTACAGTGGAAATCCACCCCGCAAACAAAAGGTATTTTCAACCTGGTTTCAAAGTTATAACTGCTGCAGGCCAAGTACACGCAATTTGTGATTATTTGCCCTTACAACTGACCAAAGAGATGTTGCAGCGCACCCCCACTTACCTTCCCTATTCTGCCCGACTGGGTGTCCACAGGCCTTGGATCTGCTTCCTCCTCCCTCAAGTGGGTCCTTTTGCAGGCCTTGGATTGGCTTCCATCCCACCAGGTTTCACATCTTCCTCCCCAACCCTTATCACCGACCACACGCTTACCATTGGAAGAGCTCTGGAGCTTGCATTGGCGAAGAAAAAGCAGGCCACTCCGCTCTTCGGTTGTCCCTGGGTTGCATGTCTCCACCCAGGAAGCAAGCGCCATTTTCGGAATGGCTGCCGTGAGCACAATCGGTGATCGAGTAGGAGAAGGGTTTGGGATCTGGTGAAATGCGAAGAAGGCCCAAGACCCAACGGGGACTGGAGGTGATGGTGTAATAACAGGTCCAAGGCATGCACAGACCCTTAGGGGTGGGAATCAGAGCCCAGGATGCTTCAGAGGATGAGGAAGATTTTGTCAGGCTCTGAGCAGGTAGGCCCTTGATTTGAGCTGGGCCTCCCCTGTAGCCTCTGGTCTGTACAGTGCACAAAAACTCTATTGCAGCATGAAAAAGGTGGGGCCCAAACTTGAGTCTTTGGGAAGGGGGTGTTTTAGGGGGTAAAGTGGTGCCTTACGTCTTGTACTTAAAATTCTCCCAAGATCAGGGTGTTTAGCTGGTGAAATGATGCCTTAACTATTAGCAAGGTTTAAGATTTTGCAGTGGCAAAATTCTGTGTTGCTGCAATGTCTACTTGGAAAAAATTGGTTACAGAATTATAGCTGTCAATTTGTGACAATTTTTGGAGATAGAACAATCTTTGGACAATGATATTTACACACATACTTATTGGCTTTCCACTCATATAAACCAGGGAGTGCCCCTAGCTGTTTGAGAACATGTATTTTCTTAACGGATGTTTTTATCCACTAATAATATAATGTGTCCGTATTTTATATATAAATATTGTAAATAGTGATGTCTGTAGCTGGTCTAAGTCTGCAATAAAGTTCTATTCTACTCTACTCTACTCTACTCTACTCTACTCTACTCTACTCTACTCTACTCTACTCTATTCTACTCTATTCTTTAAAATCATCCATCACCACCACCCACGATGAACCAAAAGCAAGGTTTCATCCATCTGAAAAAGTATAGAAAAGAGCTCTGAGGGCGTCTACAAAACAGGTCCTAGGAATTGCATCAAGAC